>NC_071286.1:61621436-61921436 GCF_943735745.2 Anopheles bellator
CCATTGGAGCACAAACCATTCGTACTGTCTTCAGCCCTTCAGTCTCGGCTGAGGTGAGATTTTTCTGCCCTATACCAAGCATTCCAAAACACCCATTTGGGTGGCGTCAGCCGAAGAAACCAAAGTGGACTGCTCGGTTGGCTTACTGGGAAGCACGGAGTTCTTCCACAATCTGTTATTAATTACGAGCCACTCAAAGCTAATCAAATCAGTTCAGCATTTACTGGGGCAGAAGAGGTAGCTTTAAATTAAATTTGCTTCGAATAAATTCTGGTCCTGGCTCCTGGTGCGGCCCCGGTCTGGCGCCACTCTGCGAAGGTGCGATGAAATATAAAACTACTTTACTGTTGACTATGGGGCCACGAATACGATTGTTTCATGTTTGGCTCGCTTCACGTTCAATTGTTTTCCTCGGAGATAATTTGATTGTCGATAAATGCTGGTCGTTGGCGCAGGCACTGCCTTCAATAAAATCTAGACCAGCGACCAGCGGCCACGGTAATGGCCTTGGAAGGTGCAATTTCTTACACCAGAAAAACGCCAACAGAAAAGGCCACTTATTGTCAGTGCGTGGAATTAGATCAATTGGAATAGGCCTCCGGCTCTGGCGGCAGGCAAATGTGCCATCTGTTCAGTCAAATCACAAGTTGTGATGGGAAACGTTTTCTCCGGTCGGGATGTTCCTGGAGGTTTGCAGAATGGAGAGCACTTGTAGGACATGAGTGGGAAAATCAGACTGTGTTTCCGAGCAATTTTTGGTGTTTCTATTGACAAATTATTAATTTCTTGTCAAGTCACGTTTAGCAAACTGGGCATCAATGGGCAAACATTAGCATAATAATAATAAACAAACAATTTTTTTTTATTTTTTAAAATATATATAGCACATTCTAAATTGAAGCAAATCGAGTTATAGAATCTGGAAATGCTGTCATAGCCATACTAAAATTATTTAAAAAAAACGTAAAAAATACCTAATTTGGTCTGCGTCTGCGTCTGTGAGACACATTTCAAAATGGGTCGGGTGGCTCAATTTATAAACTAATCTTTTAAGTCGCTCTATTCCTAAGTGAGTCCAGTAGCAGCACCTCGAATCAATTTTGAACATTTTGGCGTTCACAGCTTCGACAATTGTAGGTCGTCCGTAAATCACTCGTCCGCGCCGCATCGATTTATGCGTTCCCATGCGAAATACATCAATTCGAACCCTGACAGCGCATCAACATGAGTACTTTAAATTTAGGTTGATGCTAAATATGGCTCTGATCGTTCTAAAAATATTATATGGTTTGGTGTTTTGTTGCTCTGATCAACGATCAGAGATCGTCCTGTAACGTAACGACGTAATCGAAGACGCCAAACGAATTGCCAAACTCTAGTCGCTCTATTCCTAAGTGAGTCCAGTAGCAGCATCTCGAATCAATTTTGAACATTTTGGCGTTCACAGCTTCGACAATTGTAAGTCGTCCGTAGATCATTCGTCCGCGCCGCATCGATTTATGCGTTCCCATGCGAAATACATCATTTCGAACCCTGACAGCGCATCAACTTGAGTACTTTAAATTTAGGTTGATGCTAAATATGGCTCTGATCGTTCTAAAAATATTATATGGTTTGGTGTTTTGTTGCTCTGATCAACGATCAGAGATCGTCCTGTAACGTAACGACGTAATCGAAGACGCCAAATGAATTGCCAAACTGCCTTTTTCAGTATATAGTACTGAACTATTATGGCAAGCATCAATTTCGAAAGATTATTCAATTTCTTAACAATCAATCAAGGTTATGGAACAATTTTCACACGTTGATAAATGCGAAAAGAAACTAATATTTTTCAAGAACTAATATTTTCTCCGTGTTTGCATAGTTTGCAAAACAATCGTTTTATTTTCATACAGCAATTTGTGGAGAACAAAAATCTCTATGCACTCTACAAACTGAAAACATTGATTGAACTCGTACTGAAAGGATACCAAATAATTCCTAAGCCTATCCTAAAAGTATCTCACTTTTCCAAAGCTTCCCTCGGCCCTGAAAGCGACATTGCTTTACATTGCTCTGGTTAAGATGGGGTTGTAACGCTCGAACGATTGCAACCGATCCGACGACGGATCAATTTACGTCCTCTTCATAGGGTTGCAGTGCCCCTTTTTCGCACTGACCCGAAAAGCGGGCTCGTTTTTGACAGATCAAGTTCGTCCCAGACCAGATCCACCTGACTCTCTGGTAGCCCTTTTCTCCTGCCTGCGGCGATGAAGCCCGATCTGCGACTGATCGTCAGGAGGATTCCAAACACGGACCACGATCTGCTCCGATGGTACGCGTCTTCCGAACGGGATCTGGCTTGAGGGCGGAGCTTCGAAGCACCTTCCGATCGCGAGCAGGTAAGCGGAATGATGGGGTCTCACTCTGTCCGGTTCCAAGGGATCGGGTTCGATCGCGGGCCGATCTTGCGTGTGCGGCGGTTCTCGGGAATTTCGTGCTCCGGTCAGCCTCGATCGATCGACGAGCTGCGTGATTTGTTGCGATCAGTTGATTACGAAATCCCAACGACGACGGACACGGAAGCTGCGTGCTCGCGCACTTACCTGTCCGCGGCGAAGTCCTGTGAGCTGCTCAATACCCGACCCGCGATCACTTGTCATCTTCGCGCTCTGCTGGCTAATAACAGTTAATGGACTATTTTAAACGCCAACCGGTGGTGTGAGGTGTTTCCAATCAGCGGACCCCAGTGACGACCAGGAACCCGTTTGCGGTGGTGACAAAGTGGATGCCCGCACGAACCGACAATTGTGTCCTGCGTGAAGCTCTAGCACGTGAAGTCGCCGGGAAGTGAGCGTGTGGAATTCGGTAATTGCTGATTGGCGTGAAGTTTTGTGGCCTGGCGCTGTTTTTTGCTCGTGAAAGGTGTCTCGCCGTGCTGACTAGTGGCTGACTTCAAAATGAGTTCGGCGTACGTGCAGCAGTACAATCATGCATCCGCGTACGGCGCAGGAGGAAATATGGTGGCATATGGTGGCGGTGGTCTTGGGCTGGACACTGTCGTCTACGGTCACTACAACAACAACGGTAGCGGCACTAACGGAGCTACTATGGGCGGTACCGGTGGCTGCTACGGTTATGGCACGGATAGTGGGTCCTCCGAAGGCTATCACAGCCCAGGTCCGGTGTCCAGCCCGGAGTCGTACTACAACCACACGAGCCCCGCAGAGTACACCAGTCCGGCCAGCCCGTACACCGGTTTCGGGTACGGTGGTTCCACGATGCACGGTGCAGGACGAGCGGCCAGCAACGTCAATGGGAACTGCGATCAGTACTACAACTACGCCACGAACTGCTTCAAAACGGCATCCCCGACCGTGCCTCGGTACACGGTAGCTGAGAGCGGTCCTCCGCTCCGCGATCGATCCCTGCCCAGTGAGTACTCACGGTGTGACGACGTCCCGCAGGAGATCCCGCCGAGAGCAACGTTTTCGTCCTCAGCACACCCGGCGGCTCCTAAGCGAGCTGCCACGGCGATGGCTCCCTGTCAGACCGGTCACAGTGCACCGTTCTACAATCCGTACGCGATACCGGCGGTCCGAGATCACAGCAGCCCGGCGCACAGCTCCGGCAGCTCCGTTTCGCCAACCCCGTCACACTCGAGTGAACAGTCTGCGGTCACGATCCAGCCGGAGGTGGTGAAAAAGCGCCGCCTGGCGGCGAATGCCCGCGAACGGCGGCGCATGAACAGTTTGAACGATGCGTTCGATCGGCTGCGGGACGTGGTGCCATCACTTGGGAACGACCGGAAGTTGTCCAAGTTCGAAACGCTTCAGATGGCACAGACATACATCGCGGCACTCAACGAGCTCCTGTCGCGGGACTAGAGTCGCTGGAGGAAGCGAAAACGTCCGGTGTATCATAGTGTACATTAGCCGCAACGGGCATAGCCGATGGAGGCTTTCGATAGGTGTATAAGGCCGAGGATAGGCTTCCAGTGATCGAGGGATCGCTACCGAGAGAAAGAGACTTACAGCGGTAGAACATGCATTTTGTACATGACACCCAGCTCCTAGACTTGCACAGTAGATTGGAGGATAGTAGCTAACATACCAAGGGTAACATAGTTTAAGCTTGTGTGGCTTGGGTACAGGTTGTATAGGGAAAGTGGCGTGGGAAAGCGGCCTCAGGGTGCTGATAGTGCCTTACTCTGAGGCAGTGGGCCCTAATAGTACGGTTAGTGCCAGTAGTACAGTTGCAGAGAGGCAAGACTAGATGTGTATATTTAAGACACCAATTTGTGACTCACGCGCACTAGGTCACTCTCGTTAGTGGCTCCAATCGCCCACCCGTAGGCTCGACTTCCAACCACTACTGAGGCTACCGGTCAAAGTGGCTCCGAGGTGCTGGCCGATAATCGTGCGCAATTGCTCGAAATTAAGGTGTGAAATCGAAAACGGAATGGGCGATAAAAAGGCGGCCAAACGTTGAGTGCTATCCAGGGAATAGAGTGGAGCAGTTCGCGTACAAGAAGTCAAATAAATATGAAGAAATAATCTCGCGGGAGTTAAATGTAAACACTTCTCTAAAGACTGCTGTATCGATCGATCGTGATCGGGCGAACCAAGCGCGATGAAGAAGAACGAAAGAAAAAGGACCTTCGAGTATTGGAAGCGCCGGACTGAACGAAGGACACCTCTGCTGACGGTTGCGTCTCCGTCGATCGTCGATGGGGTCCCGGAATTAGGTCTGATCAATTACCCGCTCCAGTCCACCGCCGCGCCTCCGTTGCCCCGCGAGGCGTTTATGGTGGTCCAGGGTAATTAAATTATACACCCAGACATCGCCCCCCCAAAAAGGTGCGCGTAACCGCGTGGTCTGATTAGGGCCGAAGTTTGGACAAAATCAATCACCTCACCATCGGCGAGTACCGTCGGCGGTCGCCAAATTACGTGGGTAATTTACGCCCGAGAGGTGGCCTATTAGGGAGGCCAGAGAGTAGATCACAGAGCCAAGTTCGAGTTCACGATCGTAGGGGCGAAAGGCTGCAGACGTTGTCGTCCCAGTCCCTTTAGGCCCGTCGTGCCGGAGCAGACGACGATGAGTTGTGGAAAACTCGAGCTGATCCGCTTTTTATGTTTTGTTTTTGGGTTGTTTTCGTTTTTCTCGATCGGTTATAGCTACAGTAAGGAACGTAATTTTCGTGCGTGGAATTCTAAAAGAAATTTTGTACATTTACTTGAGTTGTGTGTTTAAACTTTTACGAGATACAACCTCAAGATACAATTACTTTCTGCCTTAAGAGTACTCTGAAAAAATGTATAACAATATTGTTACACTCTGCGTAGACGCGGTAATTCTTCGGTAGTTCAGAACTGTGCAGGTATCGCTTCTCCCACACCTCCACACATAGCTGCGATCGCCCAATCTACAGATTAGCATCATCTTCGAGGCGTAACGTTAAGGCGACGGCTTCAACGGGGTATTATTAGCGTCTGCGTCTTCGGCCGGTGAACTACCGCTGTCTGATTACAATGATTTTCGAGTTTAATGGCACGCCACCATCGAGCTTCTGCAGCGTAGAAGTACCCTTCTCGCATGAGCCACGATCAGGGCCACGGTTCCTTGGGATTGATGGCGTTGGTGGCGCTTATGATCTCCGTCGTCGTCGTCGTCGCGCCATTCAAATTGGAGGCGTCAGCGTGCACCGTCAGATCGAACGTTGGTCGATCGACTTCTTCGATCGCTTGTTAAAAAATGGAAAACCCCGAAGAGGCCTAATTGGGGCAGTAAGGGCCGATCTATATTTTCCTAAGGAGAGTCTGAGTCTTCGCGTTTCTTTTTTTAAATTTACTTTGAGTGATGTTAGAATTGTATAATTTCTGTGCCAATAGAATTACATAATTATCAAAATATTTATAGAACCTTTTAAGTATCATAAATACGGCCCAGTCCGTTGCTCTCTCTTTTTTGCATCCGTTAAGTTGGTCAAACCTTCCACCAGGGTCAAAAGGTCACCAGGGTTGTTTATCCTTGTTGGTCAATTTATGAGGTGTCGGTGCACACCGTCCCAACAAAGGTGGGTTACACTTCATAAATTGTACTGCCAAGTGGCTTACCAGTCCCAGGCCGAAATGTAGTTCTTGGAAAATTGGAAAAGAAAAAACTCGAAACTGAAGACGCCATACCATCCGTTACACGATGTACACTTCCAAAGTCGTCAAACATGTGAAGTAGGGAACGGCACAGGCGAAACGTAGGCCGTCCACGCTTCTTCGACCTTCACACCAAGTCCTCGGTCCTGGGAATGCATCGACTGAATTGCACACGGCAATACGATGCCGTGCAACCGGATAAGAACCTATTCCTGGAGGAGCCTCTAGTACGGTGTGCGAAATGGGACGATTTGGGACCGTTGACCGTCCGTTTGACCGGCAGAAACCGTCATAATTTACCTCCCTCTGAGGATGCTGCTTCTGCTCACTATGCGGACAATGATAACCGGAAGATAACGCCAGGATATCGGATGTAAGTTTATTGGAACGGTCCGGCAATGCTGACGGTATGCTGACACGACGCCCCGGGACCAAACGACACCCTGTGCTCCTGAAGGGAGAAGATGAAGATCCCGCACCGGTTGAAGGCCAAACGGCCAAAAAGAGGGACCGATCCGAGGTTTATGACAGTCGTAAATTTAAGCCTAATTTGACAGATTCCTACCGACATTAGACGGTTTTTGCGCGCAGCCATCGGCCATCGATTATGCCACTGACGGAGAAAGGTGTTTGTATTTTGTTTTTCGTGGAAAACACAAAAACAAAACACGTGTAACGTTTTAATGGTGTGTTGTCCATTGTGCTACTTGGCGCCAGTCTTTATGATAAGAAGCGCACTGTTGTGTGAAATAAAGATTTATTTCAAGAGAGAAAGAGATTTTAGACTCAATAAGCCACAACCGGCTTCACGCTTTGATGTGCAAATGGATCTTTTTAATCTATTTCAAAACTATAATAAACTTTAGAAATGGAGGGAAACTAAAACAATGGCAAAGTTATGCTTCAAGTCCTTCTTCAACACAGCATCACCATTGAGAGCATACAAACCGCATTTCAGCAGCAGAATTTATTGATGCATTATAACAAAAACTGGTATAACAATATTAGGTGACAATGTTACACGAATATTAGAACCAAGAATAAAATTTGGATGGTTAACCAGTTAATTTTTTAACAAACCTTTCTGTGGTATTCTTGACGAGAACGCTGTTTATTATTTCTAAGTATAGCATGTACTGAGAATGTCATAGGACTTCTGTCTGCTTTTTGAAATCCTTCAACCGACGAGCTCTTTCCGACTGTGCGCCAAACACCGTATCGCATAGTATCGTATAGTTCATCGACTCTTCCGTCGCTTGGGCTTCCCGAAACGATCGACAAAGCACCGCCAACAAAAAAAAAAACAACGGCCCAAGTGCGTGGTCGGAAGGTGAACAAACTACCGGCGACCATTACGGGTGTACAGTGGAAAATTATTCAAATTATTACACTCTGCTAGTTCTAAAAGAACATCTCGGAGCATCCCGCCACCGGCTAGGCGGTCAGGTCGGTCGGGGTCTGGGCTTTTGCCAGTCGCCGCGCCAGCATCGGTAATGATACATCCTTCCGGATAGCCGCTTAGCGGAGCATAGAGAGGGAGTGAGAAGAGAATCTTGGCCACATCGTACCGCCGGTTGCCGGATGGAAGTGGTCAATCGGATAAGGGGCCGTGTCGCTGGGGCTGGTAGTGGTAGGAGCTCGAAAAAATTGCATAATTTCCTACCGCAACCAGCGGGGTCGTGCGGAGGGGAGTGCAGCACACAGAGGAGAACAGCACGGCGGCACAATAGCACCGGTCCGTGGAAATTGCTTCCGAAGCATCACTGATTCCGACCGGCAGCGGAAAATGGTCGAACAGAGGAAATATGACCGAAAGAGAGAGAGAGAGAGAGAGAGAGAGTTCCAAAAAACACAAAAGAACTGCCCCAAACTTCCGAAAAGCTCTTACGTTACACTCTCGCTTTTACTGCTCAACATGAGAAAACATTTGCACGCATCGGGCGTGATAAGTTCAGCGCATCTTCATCGAAACATTTCACATTTTAGCAACCAGGTTGACGCTAAATGCTTGTGTGATAAAATGGGGTTCAAATAGTTGATGTTATTTTCTGTGCACCAGATACAGAGGAGCTTCCGCTCCAATTTGGTCGTTACACTTTCAGCGTGCCTTTCTAGCGGGACTCACTAACGACTGTTATCAAACCCAGCTGGCCCACCATTTAGTGTGTAACACCTTAACGAACCGGGTAGTTGTGATGTTCGATGTGTGGATAAGTTTAACTTGTTTTTAATCTGCCTCACTGCCACTTAAAATCGGAAAGTTTAGGATAGGTTAATCTACGCTTAACGGTAGGATGGATGAGCAAATGTCGTCATTTCTTGATCCACTCATTCAGTAGTATTTGTAAAAACTTCCTTAAACTTGTTTTTGAATAATCTCTTACAGCATTTTTGGATTCAAGTAAATATGGCGTAGGCTCTCAGCTGTAATTGAACGTTTTAAATTCGTGTAGATTTATTGATAAGTAGTGCAAATTTTTCGATCGCCAAACTTTTTCTTACTGTTATGTGTTGTTTGATTTTCTACACTTGTATCTTAAAATGGGCAAAATTAAATGCAACATTGAATGTCCACGTCCACGGAACTCTTGTATATTTTTCTCTTCTATATATGGTTCCTGATAAATATATAGCAGAGGCTTTGTAACTTTAAATTTCTAAACTAAAATATAAGAAGTTAGTTTCGTCACTTTCTTCGGGAGTCTTCAAACGTACAACCGTTTCCGGATCCACTTTGCTGCGGAAGCAGTAACAAACCCAGTTGAAGTGTTATGACCAGGAAAAAAAAACGTTCCCCACCAAAAGAAGTCGTGCGCAGATCCTAAATCGAGTTCTTCCGACCTGCGTTATGATGCGCAGCCGAGAGTGGCGCAAACCCGGGCATGAGGTTTGTGCAGGTTGCGCAAACATTCGCACGATCGAATCATTAATGTTGGGTAGTGGTAAAGCATGAGTTATGAGTATTTTTTACTTTCCATCATAACCTGCTGTTTCTTCCCGTTTATTAGCGGAGGATCTCGCTTTCGTTTGCACTTTCGTTGAGTATGGGCATTTTCTGGTTTTGTTGTTTTTAGTTAAGAATTTTGTACGATTTCCCGATTTGCTTTCCTTATCTGTAGCGATCCTTTATTCTTCTCGGTCGGCAATTTTTCTACTGATTGGCTTCATTTGCTGGTCATTATTTGAACAATCTTTCCGCATAGCCACCGTACGGCACGATCTGAAGAACCTGTGTTTATGCTGCTACAATGAAATCGGGTCTCAGTGGCAGCATCGGGGCAGCGTTTGGTTTTGATTTTAGCATATTTGTGCTTCGATTTTTGTAGCCAACAACTCGCCTCGCCGGATGTTTTACGAGGAATTGATAATAGCAAACGCTAGTCGCAACCCGTTAGATGAAACTGCCAAAACGATTATTAGCGAGAATAATGTGCCTAGTTATTTCCATTTAAACTGGATTAGAATTATTATGATGTAATTAGTTATATTAGTCAGAACAGATTATGCGAGGGATGCAAACAAAAGTTACAAAAGCCAATGTTCTTTTCCTTAATATAAAGTAAGAAAATGCTGGATAATGATAGGCGTTTGACCGTTAGTTTTGATGTTTAGAGCTAAAGTTTTCAAATAACCCTGATTTATGGTTTTTTTTCTTGGATTAAATCCTCTTTGAATTAGTTTAAAGAATAATTGTTCTTTAAAGTCTGCAGCCTCTAACTCTGCTACGACTGCTACATAAAATATGAAGCTTTAGAATGTTATGAATGAATTTACAGAAAGAAAAGCACCGCAGGAATAATGCTATCCAATGCTCTGACAGGGGTCCGTGATGGTGCAGCTTTTTCAAGTGCATTTTTCCGCCCTTAAGTAATCTGTTTCCTCACTCACTTTCGCCGACATTAAAGTAAAATTGCATCAAGTGCATTACCTGTACAATCCGCTACCTGGCCCGTCATCCGTTATTGATCCGACCCAATCAGCTGGCCAGCCTAGTCTGGGCAAGCTTGGGAGGCAATCGGAATCGGAATTTGCGATGAAAATGGTAGCGGGCGACGGCACAGCGTGTGGCGAAGAGATGTGGGAAATGTTACAATTTAATAAAATTACACACCACCAGCAGGTAAGGTGTTGACCCACGAGTCGGACCGGAGGTTCCTAGCGGGGCAGTTTTTTTGGGGGAGGACCGCAGACACTTGGACAGGTAACCGCACACTGGTCAGTTTAGCGCGTAATCAGCGATCTCGTTCCCACGATCCACGAAGCTATGATTTATCGTTGGGCACATTTTGCGTACCCGGTCGCTAGAGGTCAGCACCGGCATTCCGGTGGACCGCAACGGATTGGCCGAAAGTTCCCAGCAACCCAGCCGCCGGGGGCCGAGCGACATCAATTAACCATCGATAAGCGGATGATGCAGGGCCGGGCGAGAGCGCGAAAGAAAGCCCAGCTCCACGGCGTTCCGGAGCTGGTCCCGATCGAAGGGGTGCGATACCTCGCACCTAATGTGCTAGTAATTAAGTGAGATGGGAACAAGAAGCTCCGAAGTCCGTAGGTGATCGTCGCATTAGAGAGATCGCGCAGATCATGCTAATCGTCCCGGACCGGAGAATACCGAAAAACGGTAGCGAAATCATGTCGAACAGGTCCATAAAGGCAAATGCCGCCCTCGGGAGGGTACCGCAAGATGATGACTCCGGCGAACCGCTTTGACGGCCACCATGGGTGGCTGGGGGCGGCGAGACATCGCAAGGAAAAGGTTTTTTTGGGCCTGTGTCCTCCACGTACCGGTACGGCATGCTGGAGGGTCTGACCGAGGATTGTTTACGCTTATTAATTAAATTCAAATTATGAGTTCTTTTTCTTAGAGGTAGCACGATTATCCGAACATTCACCAGCATATAAACTGGTGCTTGGTGCGGTGCTGGTACCGCGCCAACAACTCCCTGGCGCGTCGTCGGATCTTTACGGTACTTTACCTGGACGGCCCTGCCACGGTCACGGATCATTTCGCCACGGGTCTACGCCAGCGTTCTGGATGGTGAGATTTGTGAGGTTCGCTGAGATACAATGTTGGGATTCCTGTTTTTGTGCGTGCGGCCGCTTCCTTCCTTGTTGTCGGTACAGAGCTTTGAACTACCGTAACGGTGGTGCCCCGGTGAGCGGTTAGATCACGAGAAAGAACAGTGTTTAGGCTAATTGAAAAGTAAAGTGAACGCCTGGAGAACGGGCCGCGATGTGAATTTTGGGCCAGAAGCCAACCGTAATGATAAGGTTGTGCAGACGTTTTACTTTCAGTTTTGGATGTGTGGCTGAAGGCTTAACAAAAAATTTAGCTATTCAAAGGGGTTTCAATTTCGGAGTGTCCGGTTTTAATCCGGAATTGAGTTTCAGGCACGAATGTCGTGATTAACGATAACGCACGTAACGGCACGCGGTCAGAGTACAGCATTGAATTGAATATTATTTTTTGTAATTGTAAAAAACTACCAACCGCAAAGAATGAGAATAACAAACGTAATCGAAATGTAATTATTCTTAATCCCTAAGCATTAAAGCCTTAAGCCTTAATTATTAAAGTTGTAACAAAGTGTAAATGTAACCAAAGCTAAGCTACATAGTTTTTGCAACATATCAAAACAACGAGGTTCATTTGGTGGGTCCAACAAATGTCCGAACCCCCCAGAGCGCACTGTCGTCAACAAAGAAGACTTTCCCGCTTCGATAGCTTGCGGCAGAACGTGTCGCGTGCTTAAATTGGTCCTTGAGTGGTACGTGCCCGAATGGTCACATGTTGCAACCAAAACAGAGCGATTCACATTCAATTGGTGTGAGCGAGATGATTAGGCCGATGAGGAAAATTTGTGCCGCTTAAGGACGCGCTCCTCTCAGAGGATTAACGATCCTGTCCGGGGCGCGTGCCCCCAGAAGGGGTTTCGAATCAGTTGCGGTCGAACTGGTAATCAGAGACACGATTTTTGACAGATTCTACACAGAGCACGAGCCCCTCGAGGGTTGTGTGGTCTTACTGTCGCTGACAGACACCTTCCGGAAGGTGTGATAATGCGACCTCATTAGCATTAATGATCGTCTGTTAGCGCTTGTTAGGCAACAGTTTTTTGGCACCGGCAACAATGGTGGCATTAAAATCTCTTCTTGAAAGACACTACTTTACATGGACCCGGAATGAGAAGTTGTACCTCTGTCATTACGCGGTTTTTCCTTCATGTCGTTTGACGAATTTAAAAGACCGCCGGAGAGTTGAAACACTACAAGCGCCTTGAGGATCACCGTTTCCAATGAAATCGGTTAGTAAAAACGCGTGGACCCGGGTGCTCGAAAAATCAAAACAACATCGCAAGACTCCAAGTCAGGGACGATCGAACCGATCGGGGCCAATTATCGTCGATTACGATTGCCATTTAATCACCTTGATCTTGGGTTGCGGTTGCGTTTCGCTTTCGCGCGCCGCTCCCGGAGGTCACTCTTCGGGTGACAATAACAGAGCGTTCTATAAGTACCGAAGCTAAAAATTCAATTTAAAAAAATTAGATAATTATTACCAGAGTGGGAATTATACATACATTTTATACTTTCTTTTGTTTTGTCTTAAATTTCTCGTTCAAACGTGACGCAATACAATATTCTGTATGGTTTAAAAGGAATATTTGTTTCTTTGTCTCTAGAACTCGTAAACTCGTTAACAATCACGTGACGCTAACACATGATCCCTTAACCAACATCTTCATTGGCACCGTTAGTATGGTAGCTTCACTACTTAGTTACCCACGTGCCCGCCACTTCGATGGGACCCTTTGCGAGTCTCGCGGGCAGAGAAGTTCTTGCTTAACAATTTAATAAGCAATAATGACATTTCTGTGTCTCATCGATTTGCTTCCATTGCGTCCGCGAATGGTTGCCGGTGGTGGCGCAGTCCCGGTGGCATATCTGCGGCCGCGGATCAATTGATTTCTGGAACGCAGGTTCGGGCAGGTTCACATCCGCCGTGATTCACATATTTCTCTCCTTTCAACTTCGACGGCCCGGAAAGCGGCTTACGCAATGCTCCAGGGCGGGCCAAGGTTAGGGACCGGACCAAGTGGGCCGGTAATAATCATAATTGACGCTGAAGTATTGTAGTAAGTAAACGGAAAACCGAAGACGGGCAAAACTCGCCGATCGAGCATATTTATTAATTATCCGCTACCCTCGTGGCTCCCTTGGTGGTTCCGAGAACGGTCCGAGCGCTGTGATCGTGCACTTTTACGCTGTCACGGTTCATCGGACGTGAGCGTGAAATCTCGCGGAAGGAAGGAAGGAAGCTGGGTTATGCTAGAGCAACGTCTTGCTAACGTCTAGCGCTTCTTTTTCGGAACGCTTACGAGGAGGAAGGAAAGTGATGAAACCGTCACCAGCCAATTGCTGCAGTGATTCGAACTGATTAGGAACGAGGGAAGCAAACTCCTTGATTGAGAGTTTATCGGCGAACAATTTGTTTAATTACCCTCAACTTAATTAATTATTCATCGTTAATATTTAAAGAGAATCCCGAAGACAGTAAAATTAATGCAAAAGACAATAAAAAAATGTGTATTCTAATTCATTGCATCATTGTGAACAGGATACGTGGTTCAGATATTTGGGTGACATATTTTTCATAGTAATCTACAATCACTAGAACCGACCACTAACTCGTATCGCACCCTCCGTCATCATCGGCGCTGGTTTATGCTATGTTTTCGTCATTTTTCTCGCTGGCTCAGCTCGGCTGGTTCCCAGCTCAGACCGATCGCCCGATTGGAACGTCCCGCGATGAGAATGAGATCACTTCCGGACGCCGGTTTGCCGATAATCGTTTTTTCCCCACCCGAGGAACCAGTTCCGATACGCCGCATCGCATCGGCTGATCATCGTGGGACAACGTTCCGTCGCCGGTGGTTCCGCCGGTTCTCGAAAGAACCGCCTCACGGAAGCGAATTGATGCGCCACCACGGATCGAGTCGATAGCTCGGTCGATTTTCCCACAAATCGTCGTCAAACACCGCGCCAGGGGCCGACTCGCGCGAGCTAATTTGACCGAAAAATTTCCCGTAAAAGATCAAGAACCGTGGAATATTGGGCAGGTAGCACCGCACCGAGACAGATAATTAATTTCTCAAGCCTGGAGTCGTCCGGACGGAGCGATCGTTTGGACGGCTAGTTGGCGGCAATGATCGCAGGGCGATCGTAGGCACGGTGAAGTAGAATTTGTTTCAGTCTTCATGCCCCAAATGTGTACGAATGAAAGAAAGAGCTGCAATGCCGATGCCGATGGGGATAGATGCAAAAATGAGTCACTTTGGAACCATCCTGGCAATTTGTTTCAATATTACTTAATGCCAATATTTAATACTAATATGTTGGGGTTAGTATTTGCTGTTTGTATGAACATCTTCTCTTATGATGATCATCTTTAGGGTTTATTGATTTTATTGATTACTTTCATATAAGGTTCATAAAACCAAATCGTTTAACACAATCTACTGCAGCTGTGCAGTGAAATCTCGAGACTGTTTGCCATTTAACGGCTAATTACTGTCGTTGCCGGTGACTTAATTGTCGATTAAATGGCTGTAGGGCAAAATTCGATCTCCCTTTCGATGGTTCCGATGAAACGGAGTCTTTGAAATAATTTTTAATACTCGTTTTAATTAGTTGCGGGACTGTGCCTTGTCGCACTAATTGCTGTCGGGCCCCGATCCAGCTTCCAATGGTTGAGCCAACATAGCGTTGAGCCGCAGGGAAGATTCCACTGCGAGAAAGGAGGCTCCCATTGCCTGGGCCTACGGAGGACGTTGATCGTCGGACTTATCGAAGCTCAAGTGTCCTCGACCCTAAGGGCCTTGGAGTGCAGTGCGATTTTCTTGCATAAAACATCGCCATGGCTAAAAGTACTTTCAATCGATAGATGAAATTTATCATTTTATCATATTTTCTTAACAAGTCGGATGGCAGCGACAGATTCTTCATTACTGTAAAGATTATGAGAACCTGCAGTTAG
The DNA here is from genome assembly GCF_943735745.2 of Anopheles bellator. Lineage (NCBI taxonomy): Eukaryota > Metazoa > Arthropoda > Insecta > Diptera > Culicidae > Anopheles > Anopheles bellator. Next base: position 61,636,611 of record NC_071286.1, read on the forward strand.
ACCAACTATTTGTCTAACGTAGTTTTACAACTACAATTTTCAATTGGTCCATTTGTACAGTGAAACATTGGAAACCAATGAATACGTTAAATTTAGCACTAATAATCTAGGGACCAAAATTGTGAATCAATCAATCAATTTTGAAACCCATTTTTAGCAACACAAACGTCGGATGCAACGAAATCCTACCAAGCAGAGGAGTACTGTGCACTGGGTCTACTCGTATTTACTACTTTTTCCCTCATCGCACAATACAGCAAAGTTGGTCGTAATGGAAGCTTTTAAATCAATATCATTTTTCAACCTACGAATCAGCTTCCGGAAATTAATTCCAGTCTCGGAAGGTAGGTGTACCGTTCGCAGTTTAATGTATCAATTACACGGATTAACTTGCCACGCATTTCTCGCATCACGAAATCTGCTGGATCGCAGTGTGGGTTGCCATGAATTTAAAGTAAATTAAAGTTGCACAGATTTTCTTTATCCGTCGTCGCATTTTTCTTTGATGGCCGTCGTTTGCACGCGCTTTTAATGATGTCGTAAAGTCCAAGATTAACGCAAAAAATGCGTTAACTCAAAGTGACGGCCGCTGCTAGACCAGCGGGCGGTCGTCTGCTCAGGTATGTACCGGAGACTGCCAGCTGGTCCGTCCTGTGGTACTGTGTTTGGTGGCGTCAAATCTGGCGGCGATTAAAAACTATCGCCTGCGACTTGCTGGAAAATCAACTGAATAACTTCACTAGGCTGGGGTCCTGCTTCTGGGTCCTGAATTAAAAATGAAACCGTATCTAAATTACTTCTCCTAGGGTTTCTGTTTACCAACATAGCTTCCCATAAACTTTGAACCCTCTTCGCAGCATCAGCTCGGCGTCGGCCAGAACCCAAGGCTTATCGTTCCGCTTGATCCGGTATCTCAATTGCTTACCTTGTAACCGGGGGCTAATTTACGAGCTTAGCGCATGTTACTATTTGCGCCCTGTTTTTGCCCATTCTTGTTTGCCGCGCTTTGTCGATCCTTCTCATTTCTGGCTCGCTGGGTCCTTCGCTTAGGGAATGATGGAAGAATGACGGACCGACGACGTGTCCACAGAGCTTGCCTGCTTGCCTTGTCTTAGGAAATTGAAGAAAAAGGACAACCACCAATGCTTTGCCGCCTTTAGGATGTCAGTTGGCAGTCAATCTGTCGCTGAACGCCACCAAGTAGAGCTCCTTTCATACTCTGGTCAACACACTTCGAAGCACGGGGGCAGAAGTACGCCGGCTATTACTGATTCCTGGCGCAGATAGGATGTGTTCTCCGGCAACACATTACATAATTACGGTCTAGCGCCTCTGATTGATGCATGGAAGCGGTTCCGCGAAGCGTCTCTTTTAAAATCGATACCAATTCCTTCTGCCGTCATCAGAACGGTACCATTAAATGGCTTGCCAGGCCTCAAGTGTCAAGCAAAGCTCATTATGACGCGATGGACTCGTTATGCATAAATTAGAGTAGCGGCATGTAGGCCGGGGCTCGTGGGCGAGATTTCATCTCGAGCTGAGAGGAACTTTGAGGATTCTGCGATGGTCGATGCCAGGAACGGAATGTCAGATTCTGGGTTCGAAGCTCATTTAGGGAACGACACGTTTTCAACTCTCCAGATCCTCCTTAGAACATTGCTTGTTTGACCGTTTTCCACGAATCCTGGTATTGTCCTTCCGTGTAGACAGAATCGACCTTAAACACTATGTTTTTTTTAAAGGAATTGAATCACAACTATTTGCAGAGACACAGCAATTACAGTAAATGAAGCAAAAAAACACTCTATTTATTGACAAGGTTGTATGTGAACAACATTAGAATCATTGTCTTTTCTTTTTTGCTTTTGTTAACTTTCTATTCCGCTATTCTATTATAAGCCCCCGCTGATAGAGTAGTCGGTAACGCTCTTCGCTGTCAGCGCAGCTGACCAGGGTTCGAATCCCGGGATCGGTTGTCACTCAACCGGCCATGGTTTCGATTCCCGATACCGGCGCTGACAAGAGGGGGTTGGCGCGGGACCAACAACCCCGCCCGTAAAAGCGAACTGTTACAGATAGCACCAGGGATAATTGACATTAACAATTGTCTCTGGTGCAGGCCAAGACCGCACAGCGGTTGTAGTGCCGAAGAAGAACTTTCTATTCTATTTTTCATAACTGCTCCGTTTCTGTTATTGTTTGTTTGAATACGCTCGCAAAACTATTCAAAGTTGTCATTCTGAACGAAAATGTACGCAAAATGCTTACGCAACGTCCATTTCCGTAAATATAGCAAGTGTTGCACATGCCATGGAAATTCTTGATTCATAAAATTTTACATCTGTCCGTAGTCCTTGGAAAATCAATTCGAAGAATGCTCCAAAGTGTACCTATATGCAAAGAGTTTCATGTTGATGTTTCTAGTGTTTCAATTATTGTTCAAATTTTCAATTATTTTCATTTTTCATTTCATATTTTCATTTTTCAATTATTATAAATTATTAATAAATCTCATTTATTTATTGTTGTTACTGTTGAAAATTTGGATAACAGCATAATCAATGAAATGAATAATTATTGAATCATAATCCTCGCGATAAATTATGTGCATATATTACGTTTCGGTTGGTCAGACTAAAAGATTGTCAGCGTCCATAAGCAACGATCGCAAAGAAGAACAACAATGTCTGTACGGCCAATTCCGATGCTAATTTTCAACATTGCCGTCGCTTAGCTTCCTGGAACCATGGGTGAATCGGACCGCCCGATAGACAGCCGCCAGAATCAACTGTCATAAGAGTAAAATGTTTAAAATTTGGTCTCGCCAAACCATGTGCAGCCGAGAGCCGGCCGGTGCAGATAATCAATTTGGAGTATAAAAAACAGGAATAAATCAACCACCGAAATCCACCGAAAGCGTTGGGAGCTAGCAAAAACAAACGAAAAAAGTGCCAGCCCATCGATGTGGATCGATGTTATGCAAATGGAGTAAATCTCATATTTTCCAGCCCTATGCACGGACGAACGGTACTGCCGGAAGCAATATCTCGAACCGAGCAGATACCGTGCGATATTGGAAGTGAAAGTGTGTAACGTGATAACATAACCCCGGGGGGTGAAATAAAGAAATAAAAAAGCACCTCGTGCATGCTGCAAAAACAAGGACCTGATATCACCGAGAATGGCGCAGACGAAGATGCATTTCGAATGGGAAACGAAACGAAATGAAGGGTCTGCGGTTAACGGTTTGCCGGCGAAGGAACCGATCTGCATCTAATAAATCACATAAACTCATCAATCTGCGGTTGCGTTGGCATGTTCGTCGGCTGTGGAGCGAAGCAAGGCGAAACAGGGATCAGTTCATAGATTGGGCAGAGTGATTCGTTGCTTCGCGTAGCTGGCCGAGCTTCCCCGGGCTTTGACATTGAGAAAGGACGAGGGCCACGATTGGGCTGCTGGTTTTTGGACGGTCGGTGTCGATGACGGATTAGCCTAACGGTTACTTTTGATAAAAAAGGAAAGAAATAATGAAATCCTTCACGAGGCGCTGCAGAAGGGTCGGACAAACAAGTGTGACCGATTCTGAGGTTGGATTAAAACACTGTGGGGTAATTTTTGTGACGCAAATCTGAACCACACGTTGATGATAAGAACGAGAAACTCTTTATTCGTGAAGTAAAATATTTGTTTGAATAAATAAAGTTGAACATTTTTGCGCAATAAGAATCTAATCGACAGTCGTGGCAGCAAATATTGATCTTGTTCCCGTAATCCATTTGCATCTGCTAGAGGATATAAATCGAACGATTGCAGATTATTTGGGAGTTAGGAACCATTCAACGGCATATAGTATTTGCACGAGTACTTCTCGTGACCCGATCCGGGCCATTTAGTTGTTCAAACATTAGACTACTTTTTTCTACGTTGCGAACATAACACTTTTCGGTCCATTATTCATTTATCGCTTCCATCGAAGTGCAGAATAGTGTTGGTATTGGAAAATGTGCATCACGATGGGCAGCGCAGGCGAAGTGACCTTCAATTCTTTGAACCATTTTCTAGTGCGAAGGGCAGTGGAAAATTCTGCAGCTTCCGTGGGCGGGAGGCTATGCCGGTGACACCGCTGCTTCCCACATTTAGCGATGGATGGTCGCTCATGCAGGAGGATATTATGAAATTTATGAGCGTGGGTATTCGTTTGAATGGTAGAGGAGTCCTGACCGTGCATAATTGGCGGATTGAAATTATCAGATTAAACACCTTTCAATGTAGTAGTTTGATCAGCCGTTCGACTCGTTCAACATTCGCTTCTCCACTGATGGTCGAGCATTTTGTGGGATGTGAAAGTTTTGTTCTCACGAAAGCCACTAGTTTTCAATAAAAAATAACTGTCAATCAAGTCATATTGATTTGGTGGTTGTAGTTTTTCTTTTTGATGGGTTCTTTAGGAAGTGACATCGTGTGGCAGTTTCTTCTTTGATCAATCCAACCAATTCATCGCGCTTTCGCATCGCATCAAACAGTCGCAGTTGAGTTGCATTGAGCGAAACGCCACCATCGAAGATTTTTTTCGAACCATCAAAGTCCAACGCTGGGCAGTTAATAAATTCATAACGACAAACGGTAGTTGCTTTACGCGCTCGGAATGCAGCGCCTATCGCTGCAATCGGAAGCTTCTAAAGACCAGACAGTGGAGTAATTTTAGCGAAACTTATCACATTTCCACAACCCATCGCCATCGACTGATGGGTGCTGCCAGAAAGGCATATAATGCGTAACAAAAACAAAAATACGGAACCTTACAGAAATACAAAATAACTCGCCTCGATCGTGACCATAACGTCAAGCGGGAGCTCCTCGAAAGGATAAGTCAGTAAAGGACCGAGCGACAATGGTGGGATGCGATGCACGCGTCAAATATTGGGTTGTCCCGAAAGCAATTTCTTCTTTCTTTTAATGTAAGCCTAACATTTTTTATAATGATATTTAGCAAAAAACACATTCCACTTGTTACAAAGTGTTGCTACTAGCTCCTATTTCATTATTTTGTTATAGTTATTCGATATGAAATGAAATTTTTCTAAGTGTCAAATGTTGAAGTTGAGGTGCTAGAAGTTGTCATTTCGATTCCAATCGGCTTTCCGTTTCCAACCAATTCATAAATGACTAATAATGGTGTTGTCTGGTAAAAAACATAGCAGAAAATGATGGTTAGCTAGAATGTTTGATCCGGAAAATGGGCCAAACATCGCTTAGCGCGGTCTCTGCTGAAGGGAAGGAAAAATGTCTCAAACATATGTATTTAGGAAAAACAATCTTTTATATATCAATGGAACTACTTTTGGCGTAACCCAAACCGAGATATGGCAACAGCGAAAAAGTATGAAGGATAGAAGGAGAGACAAAGCGCCAGACCTCGAGAGAAAGGGAGAGTGACGAATGGGAAGGACCATCGGGGATCGTTTGTTTTCTTTGCTCCAACTGAACAATCGATGCGAAGGATTCGCACCAAACACGGAAAAGGAATGAAATTAATAACTCATAAGAACGCAATTTAAATAATTTTGATTTTTAATTAACCTTCGACGTCCGGAGGATCGTTCCACCCAATGCCGGGGCCCCCACTTGGTTTTCGGTTTCCTTCTATGGGCATCGGAATTGAGATCGGAGCGGTCGGCGCTAGAAACGGTACTGCGCAAGGGTTGCATTAGTCAGCGCCCTCGACGCCACGCTCGTCAATGGTTTCCGATGAGACGAGAACGATCTTGACGCTTTTTCGTGGCGTCGAGACGAAAATGGCATCCCTTGGGGACATTCCGCGACCCATGGGTGCGCGTTTGGAATCGAGAAGCAAAACCATAAAGCATCTTCCAGATTTTCGGATGGCCCGACATAGAACGAGTTTCATTGCCGCACCCTCGGACACTTTTTTTTGATAATATGTTTACATTCGAGATAGTTGCTCCCAGGTCCGGAATGACTTTCTTAAAGCATTCAAACTTTCCAAAGAGCTCATTTTTGAAATAAAAATATTTTTTATTGTAACAGACAAAAAATGCTTAACGATGGTTAACGAATTTTTAACGAAACTTAACAATTGGTTGTAACATTTGTTTATGGCCTTAACGGAAGCTTAATTTAACAACGTACCTTATTTTATGCATGCAATCAATAACGTTGAAACAGAAGTGATAGTTACCATCGATACTCTAACTGTTTCGGGCTGACAATTAAGGATATTAATAACACTTAGGGTTATGCAATGTTTCACACTAAACTACGCAACAATTATGCTTTTAAAAATATCACTATAAAATAGCAACGAATCAAACATACGGTTAATTGTAATCTCTTTCTTGCAATGCTGCCCACTATTAATTCTAATCTTTTTGTAAAAAAAACCGATCATCATAAGTGAACTTACATCCTCCACAATACACTCTCATAGGCAGTACAGGGTCGACTTCTCTTCGACAAATCACAGTTGATCTTCGCGTTCCAAAAATATCACTTTTAGCCAGAAAAGCGTTTCGGACCGAAGACTTTTTCACTTTTGTGTTCTTCACGCCCTGTCTGATGAGTCGTGAGCTTCACCTTCGTTTCCATCCTTACTGCTACTGCACAATAGAGCACGTTCGTTCGACAACGCACTCCTATCGTCCGCACTTCCACCTCCGTGCTAACAATGTAATAATTTAGAACGGTAAACCTTTTAACTTAAATATATAAACAGTCTTACGATTATGGCAGGCCGTCCGTTTGTGGCCGTTTTAGAGGCTACGCTACTGGAAACTACGCTACTGAACTACGTTTACGTGTCGTTTCTTGGAACGCTTTGGATTGAGTTCATTAACTACCTAAGTATGGTTCTTCTAATCACGACTAATATCACGGGTTGAGTTTTCATCATCGCGAGGTAAAAGCTAATCGACGGTACACCGCCATGCTGGGGTTTGGCAACTGACGAAACCATCACACCAGTCTTCTACAAAAAATTCTATTCCCCCGGGAGGGCTCTTCTGTGGGTCCAAGTCCAAGTCGCTCCTAATCCTCCGTGCTACTTATCTTGATCGAAGGTGAAGATCGGTTTCTTCTCCGCCAGCAGGATATTCGGCGTGTCGAGTGGCGGCAGATTGCTGAGCGTCTTGAGCTCCGGGATCGAGATGTTGAGCTGCCGTCGGATTGGCATACGAAGCGAAGAATATAGATTAGAGTAAAGAGCGATACTGTCAAATTATAGCGGGCTACTGATCGATCGGTTGCAATCGGCGATCGATGCAGCGACTGCTTACCAACTTGTCAGGATCGGTGCACATCGAGAAGCTATCCAGAGGGGACAACGAGCTGGCCCATGTTGGATCGAGCCAGAAGGGAAGATTCTGGGAATCGAAACCAAGCGAAACATTAAGAGGGCGGTACATGAAATGTTAGGAGCGATATCCCGGAACGTACCATCGCTGGCGGCGTGTCCGGTTTCGGAGGCACGCAATTTTTCGCAATCAGTTCCACTAGCGCCTTCCGTTTGCTGTACAGTGACGTCAGGTTGGTCGCATCATTCCAGAATTGAGTTCGACGTGGCTGGCGCCCGCTGGTAGCACTTCCGGCAACACTCTGCGGTTGAAGTGCCGCGAAACGATTCTCATTACCGGAGGGCTGCAATGTGCAGCTCGTTTGAAACGCGAGCGGAAGCAAATCTTGACCCTGTACCGGTAGGCCGGGCTTGGCTTGCGAGTCTGATGGTGGCGCCGTCTGACTTTGCACAACACCGCCGTAGACGTTGGGGCAGTTATTTTCTTTGTTGAACCCAGCGGTGCTGTTTGCCAGCATCGACACAGAGCCCGCTCCGGTGTACCAGTGGGTCAGATCCATGTTGGGAGTCTGGTTGTTGGCGTAATATGGATTCAGTAGCGGGCGTTGCTGTTGGTGGAACGGTTGAGGTAGCAAAGGTTGCATCGGCAAAGCCACCGATCCGTGATGAAGCTGTGGATGGCCCGGGGGTAGCTGCAGCCCTTTCGAAGCCATCGGATTCAGGAGCGACTGTTGCGGTGGCGGGTAAACGTGACTACGCCAAGCGCCCTCGGCAGCCACCGGATTCGGGCCGGCGGATGCGGCCAGTACAGGCCGGAGCCGATAGTCTACGGTCGGTGGTTTCACATTTTCATTCGCGCAACTATCCGATACTGGGGCAGCCGTCGAAGGACGATCATCAACTTCAACACACACTTTCGCTAGGATGCAGTCACGGTTCAGCTCGATGTAGCTCCGCTCGTGAATGCAAGCCATATTGTTTGCGACGAACACATCCGGAAATGCGTTGATAACTGACGACAGATTCGGGAACCCTACCGAGCGACGGGGAACAGAAGTCATTAATTAATATTTCGCCCGAATTCGATGCGATTCGCCTGTCTCGTGACCATGTCGTAATATCGACTCCACACGGAGGAGGACTAGCAGTGACGTGCTTGGCAGAACGATTGGTAATTACCGAATTCAAAACACGTCCGCAAAGATACCCCCAAGGATTGCTTCAGATCGCACACGTTGATCGGCGCTCGCTGCTTCACAACCTGGACCAGGCGCATGACAAACTTCATCAGCGGTGTCATTGTCACAGTCGGTGAACCCTTATCAATTTCCATCTGCAAGCAAAGCACCGTGAGACAGTTGATGAGGAAACGGGGAACAGTTCATAACCTACCGTGACAGCGTGTTTCATGCTCGCAATTTGCTTCTCGGTCAAGCACTCCTTAAAGCGCTGCTGATAGTGACGCACCAACTCCATCACCGGCACGCGGTCCTTCTGGGAGGCGATCAGCACGGCGCACACGGCGTACGTTCGCATCCGGAAGGCCGAGTCGTCCAAGTGGGACACCACCATGTAATCACCGCCGGACTCAAAGATGTCCGTGTACGGTAGGGCCCGCATGGCGTCGAACATGGTGCTAAATCCGAGCGAGCTCGGCTGCAGCTGATAGCCGTATTTGTTCTTGTGCACGTTCAGGATCCCGCTGAGCCGCACCATGGTGCTGGAGCTTCCGGTGCAGTGGTTGATGATCTCCTGGACCTGCTCGGCGAATATTCTCAACGCCACGTGGTAGTTAAGGTACGTCTTCCGATCTTCGTCGTTGCTCTGCTCCATCTGAAAGTATCGATCGATAGGCAATCAGTTCGGGAACGTCATCGACTCCTGTTCCAAGGAACCAAAAAAACCTCAATTAGTCCACCGAGTGCCTCCAGCAGGTCGGACAGCTTCATGAAACCGTAATCGCTGAGCCGGCATTGATACCCGAAGTGGTAGTGGTACGAGCGAACAAACTTTTTGAACAGGATCGAGAACTGTGGTGCCTTCCGGAACAGTTCTACGGCTTCACCGGCAAAGACGCACGTTTTCTCCATCTCGGCTACCGTTTGTTTACGCTTGACGATCGAGATGAGCAAATCGTTGTCGTTGCACGCCTTCGACACGATCGAGTTGCTGTAGATGAGCCCATCGACTATGTCGTACAGTTCGCACACCCCGTAGTCGGTCACATCGAACAGGCGGTTCTGGGCCAGCGAGAACATCGTCGGCAGCTGGGACAGTAGCAGCGACTTGCTGGGGCGACCGCGCAAGATCTTCAGCAAGTCGTTCGTGAAGCGCCGGATCTGCGTGCGGTGGGTTAACGTGATGTGACGGTTTTCACCGTCTCCCATCACCTGTACCACCGGCGAAAGTGCCTCGAACAGCTCGATCAGCCTGGTGTAACCGTAGTCCGCCACCCGGCACTGCTTCCCGAAGTGACCGTGGTAGGCCGGGATGAAGCGCGTGAAGCGCATCGTCGATTTCGGGGACATTTTGATCAACTCCACCACCTCCCGGGAGATCTGCTGTAGGAACTCGTTCGAGGGACTCACGGGCATGTAGCGCATGTTCACGGACCACGCATCTACGGGCAAAGCCAAATGTGCACGGTCAGCCTGATGGTAATGAGGTACCTACCTGCGCAGTGCGAACTCACCATCGTTGTCTTTGGTAGAGTTAAGCTCGTGGTCCAGCCAGGAGATCACCTTGATGCCGAAGCTGTTGTGCGTGATCTGCACTCCGCGGATGCAGCACAGCAGGTGCTCGAGCGGGACACCGTTCTCGTTCGGCACGATTTTCGCCTGCAGCTCGTGCTCGATGCAGTACAGTATGCTGGCCACCGGGATGTCGTTCTTGTGGGACTTCAGCAGCGAGTACACCAGCGCCTGCAACTGCGTGATGCCAATCATGACGCTCGGCAGTGGCTCAATCTCCTGCTCGGCCCAGCCCTTCTCCTTCTTCTGCTTGAAGTGGTACATGCAGTACGGTACACTGTGCTGGGACGTCTCGACCAACGGGTTGTTCTTCAGCGTGTCGACCAGCTCCGGTTGCAGCGAGATGTACTTCTCCTCATTCTTGTCGGTCGTGATCGTACAAACGTCCTGCATACGGTACAGGTCCAGCACGTTGATCGACGACTTGAAGCGCGACTGAAACAGCTCCCGGAACCGATTGATCGGCAAGCTGTAGTAGGGGACATCGTTCAGCAGACCGGCCACCTGGCAACGCAGTGCGGACGATTCGGCCGATGATGGATCTTTGATGTACGACACAACCATACGCTTGTGGCCGATCTTTTTGCGATGCAGACTGGCCACAACGTGTTTGGCACACTGCAAAAGGTACCAGCGCAGAGTGAGAGAGACACAGTAAAGTAACAATGCCCCGATGACCGCTAGACGTGCCCAATTACCTGTGCCGACGGGACCTTCACCTTCGCCAGCGAAGGGCTTTCGATGGTGAGCGATATGACCGGTGTAATCGGTTCGAGCTGACACAACAGATACTGGTGCATTCGGTGCTCATCGATGGTACCATCGAGATTGCTGATCTGCAGCGTGATTGCCTCCTTCTGGTCGCGATCGGCAGTCTGCTCGGACGGAGGGACCGATGCCGAAAGCACCGAGCTCAAACTCGGCCCCGGTCCGCTCGTGTTCATGGTGCTGCTATTGTGACCGCTACTGTTGCCGGTGCACAAGCTATCCGTCGAGTAGTTGCTCTGATGAGGGCTGCTGCAGCCGCTAGTGTTGTTGCTGTAGAACGTAGAGTTCTTGCCCGAATCGGAACCGCTACTGTTGAGCGAGGAGTTCAGCGACTTGTTCGAAACCGCCTGAAAGCTACCGCTTCCTGGCGGGAATGAAGGCTGCACTAGATGATTCGGCGGACAAAGGTTGCTTTGGTTAATGTTGCTGGGTGCACTACCGTTGCTAGGCCCTCCGCTCAAGCCTCCGTAGTTGCGGCTGGGATACGGAGTGTAGCGCTGCTTCGGGTGGCCGTTGCCGTACACTTGTGGTACATACGGCGCAGACTGCGGCCAAACGTAGAATAAACCCGGAGTCCGGAAAATTGGTCGCAAAATTGAGAAAAGTTGTATTTAAAAGGAATGAAGTCTTGGCAGCCCGACTGACCTGATAGTTATAAAGCTTCATATTATAACCCATTTGGCCGTTGTACGACTGCCTAGTGTTGTACACCTTGGCACCTTCCGCTGCCAAGTTGGCCACCAGGTCCGGAAAGGACCTCATCTCGTAGAAGCTGTTGGTCATGCTGTTGTTCATGGTCACACACGGTGAATATGGTATAGGAGCTGTTGGAGTCACAGGCTGCAATAAAAAGATGGTGATCAACTGTCGGTTGAGCAGAACTCAGCAAACCCGGCGCCATTTTAGGGACGCCATCCGAAAGCGTCACCCAGTTTACGTACGCTGCGACCGGTGTGATAAACGCCCTCTCAATACGCTTATTTCGTGTACGAATGTAAACTAACGCTCAAACTGGTCGACGTTTGCCTGGCACTAAATAGAAGCTTAGTGCCTGCTTACAGATCCGGAGGAGACAAAATCACAATCCCAAAGTCACTCTGCGCAACGCCGTTTCTCAAACGAAGACCAAAACGGAACCGGTTACTCGTACGGTAGGGCGGATGGAATTAAAACGATATTTTTGTGGTAGATACCGTTTCGCTATGCTTTTGTAACAAACAACGAGAAAACTAACAACCGAATCGCCTGGAGAGACTAGAAATGCAAAATCTCAATCTTTGCCAAACGACAGTGAACAGTGAACACAATTCCGGATAACTATCACTCAAAGAACACAGGTTGATCGAACGAAAGCCACAACGCAGTTGACGCCGGGAAGACAGAGGATAGGAGATTGTGTAAAACTGATCAACTTAAATAGACAATTAAAAACGCATTAAAATAGTTTAAATAAATGTAAGCCACACAAGGCACAGTTGCTCCTGTGACTGCCGGCGAAGCAATGCCCGATCCCGAGGAACGGTATCCCGGGCGTCCGTTATCGCCAATCCGTTATCCTTCACACCGAGACTGGTAGGTTACTGGAACGATTGGGCCAACTGAATTCGGGACACATTGAAAAGACCTTGGTCACTGATCTCATATCGAATACCGAGTGTGAAATAAATTCCTACTTCAAAAAGGAGATTCAAACAAGGGATGTTGTCCAGCTGTTGGTCGTTGGACGATTAAACTATTGACCGCGACCGTAGATACACTTGATGCAATAAACAATCCGTGTGCTTAATGAATTGTTTCTATAAAAATTGAAACAAAATATGAAAAGTTTCGTTGAAAGTTTCAATCTAAAACCATTATCATTTAAATGATAATTTAATGTTGCCTTATTTCTTCCGTTTCCAAAATATATTCCTTCATACTTTAGCCAAAAACTATACCATTTTTTTCTTACATCCATTTCATTATCAAACTAATGAACCATAAGCATAACAAAAACGGTACATTTTGTATATTTTGATACTATATATTTTCCGTAGTCGTCAATAAATTGAAAGTTTTCAGCTTTCAATTAAGATGTAACTTCTTCAAATCGTATATTTTGGCGGTTTCTACAAATAAACTTTAGCTATTTTAAAAAAGTTTGTACAACTCACAACTTTTATGTACGAAATTATGAAGCAGTCACTGAATATTTTTATACTAGCTTGGGACAACAAATTTACAGGTTTCCTCAGCGTTTTTTGGAAATTGGAAGAATATGTATGTGAACAAACAGTTTACTATCAATTTTTGTGTGAACTGGTTACGTTCCTTTATAACTCTTAAAGAAGCAGTTGCCGTGCTTGTTCGAAATAGGAAAAAATCTTTCTTATTCCCGGTTTTCCCAAGGGTGTAAGAAAAAATCTATTCAAAGGTATTTTTGTTAGGATAAACAGATTTTGGCAAAAGCTCCAAATAGCCCCCAGCTAATTCGTGCCTTGCAACGAACGAAAGCCATTACACATCGAGCGGAACATGTCGGCGATCCCGTTTCGCAGCAAACTTATGGCCTTCTTTTATAAGTCGTCTCTAGTGTTCGACCCAGATTTATGGCACGAGCCACAGTGATTGGCATCCTTCCCTCGGCTTGGTTTGGAGCTGGACGGCTAGCACAATCCGCCCCAGAATGTGGCCGATGAGTTGACCCTCGCGACCTACTAAATGAAGTCATCAAAGCTTGTTGCTTCGCTTACCTCGCACGTCACTCGTGCATTGTTTCGACCGCCGACAACCCGAAACAACCACCGCCGATGTGGCTTCCCTCAAGCCGTGTGAGAAATCTTCATCATGACTGACGGTGCGAGCATAATGTTGCCATTAGCGGGCATATCACCGCATAACTATCCGTGGCGCACCTTGCGGTCTGGTCTGGTCGTCGGTTTTATTATTCTTCGCCACCTCGGTGCGGTATTAGGTTTCCAATTGTTCATTGCTTCATTAGGGGCGATAATCTGCCGAAACTATCAACAATTTAACGCCACATAATGCGCTGCTCGCTTTGATCTGCGTCGGCCGAACCGGGCGGTCAGTAAGAAACCGCAGCTTCCCGTGGCGATTTCTTCCGGGGACCGCATTTGCTGGCAGCGTTGTTTGCAGAGCGCACCGATCCGTCTCGAGCCTTCTCGCCAAGGTGGTCAGTTTCGGGGCGCAACCCGCAGACGTCTCAACAAAGGTTCCGACCTGATCCGGCTGTGCATGCATGGTGACTTACGGTTTTCTAGCCTTTCGGCGGTGGGCGCTTATCGCTTCGCCCATCTATTGATTTTCGAATCCCTCCTTCGCACTTGTGGTTTGTAGGAGTTCCGGTGAATTAATCAAAATCTATTGGAACTCACCAAGATCGGCGGCGTGATGAAGATGTGTTGCTTACGGGGCCCCCTACCGAGCAGCGGCGATTACGGGCGTTTGGCTATTTAAGCTACGCTCGATAGGATCCGTGGAACAATATTTGTTTCCCATGCAACAATCTACCGGCACTTCAAACCGGCGACCGCCATCTCCGACAGCGTGATTTTGATTGTTCCATAATTAGAATATCTATTTCCCAACAGTTTCCGTCGGTCGACCGCAATCTGTGTACTTGGGAAATAAAACGAGTCTATTAATGGTTAGTATTCAGGTACTACCACAATGGAAACGATTTTTGGTTGGTCTACAAGGGATATTTTGCTTCTTTAAAAAAATTACAGTTAACATTTATGCCACACAGAAAAAAACAGCATAATTAATATAACTAATAATTAATAATTAATTTATTAATTAATTTATTAATTAATTTATTTATTAATTATTTTTAACTAATTAATATAATTAATACATAAAATATCTCGATTATGTTGTATATGATAAATCAAATAAGGACAATTGAGATTCAAACATTTATTTTACTTATTTATATTATATTCCGTTTTTAACCATCACTTTTAATGGCTTTTAGCGGATAAATCGTCCCTCTGTGCGATGTTATGCTGTCTAAGCGAAATCTACTTCCCTAGTCATATTGTCGCCCTTGGCGAGTTTTCGAAATTTCGTCAAAAGGTTTTCCGTTAGTATTTTATCAATTTTTATGTCTTATGTGTGAATCGTGAACATTGCAACTATATTTGTGGCATTCAAACTTTGTTCAATTCAACGAACTAATTTAATTGAAGATATCAATATGCTTTTTACTATAAGCTCATTTTCCCAGCTAATTCCTTCTTTCCTCTTCGATCTTTAGTTTACGTAGAAACTTTTCCCGAAGCTAACATACAACCTCGTTGATGGTTCTACAACAAACGGTGCAACGGGTTGCACAGCTTCGAAAGCATAAATTATACGCGCGACTGGTCGACGCTGGTCACCCATCCGAACTGAGAGGCAAAATAAACTGACCTCGAAAACAGCGGCACGCGTTTGGATCCTCGGTTTTCCCCCACTTCTTCATTTTCTGACCCCAGTTCCGGTCTGCTAATTTACTAAAGGGTGCAAAGAGGGAAACTTCGTGAAGCGACCGCTCGAAAAGGGGTCCATTTGGCTCGTGTTTATCGTGCAATTCGATCTGGTTAATTTCGTCCCTGACTACGGTTCGACACGAGCCATCAAGAAATGCTTCGATAAGTTCGTTTCGATTGGATAGGGCCGGAGAAGCTATCAAACTCCCGAGAAACTGATTAGAGTTTTATTGGCTTCGCTTGTAATCGATCAAGATCCGAGAACGGCCACGAAATGGGATTGGAGATTTGCTTCAGGAGTGACACTTTCTAACTTTTGAGAGCTTTCATTTTCTATCTCGCTGGAAAAAAAAGGAAAGCCAAAGGAAATCCTTGTTATGCCCCGAACTAGTAGCTAGGCATCCTCTAGCCGCAACACGGCATTCCGAGCGCCAGTTACAGAAGAGCATTTTTTAAACACAATTTCGGGGACCAAACTGACAACGGTCCATCGCCATTCGATATTTGAAAGCTACCGCAAGAAACCAGGACACTGATGCACAGCTCGGGCACAGCTTTCAGGGTTCAGGAAAGTGTTCAATTATTCATGAACTTGGATGTCAGACGAGTTGCACCCTGCTGGATTCGAAGTGGGTGCTGCGTGGGAGTTCGATAAACATTCCAATTTGATCGCCACAAAAGTGTCCATAAAACGGTCGGATTGTAAGGTTAGCAGTCGAGAGTGTTGAAGTATGTGACCGAGCAGTCAAGAGGACAGTGGCTCGATTTTCAAGAGATTCGTGATTGTGAAACGTTGAGCCACCGTAATTCAGCATAATTCGATTTAGAATTCGTTTTGGACAGCTCTCAATTGTTAAAGGATGCGCCGACCTCCAGTTTACACTTTGGTGTCTAACAAGACCCATAATTCGCGTTTTCAAAGAATGATTGATAATATGCTGATTTGTAACACTTTGAGGTGTAAATTGTTACGGTGGTCGGAACTTACGGAGTATACGGAGTACAGCGTCACGCAAAAAAGCCTCGAATGTGTTTTTTTAAAATTCCAACACTTTGAAAAAGGGGATCAAAATTTGAAAAAAAGTCTTAATACATTACTTTAAAATACATCCCATTTTTCTGATGCTTCCGATGTTTTCTAATGGAACAGATTAAGATAACTTAAAATTTTGTTTCCAGTTAAAAAAACTCCTTATAAGCATACTGCATTGTAACGGTAATGCTCATCGGAGCATAAAAAGCCATCGAGGCTATGAATATTCAATTGTCCAACCAATGGTAACGCACATGCATTTGGCAGCTGCCGGCGTCTTCAGTTTTCCTAATGAAAGCTTCATTACGGCGTGCGCCCCATAATTCTCCTTAGGTTTTCGTCCTTATGGTACGTTTCTTACTTTAAAATCTAATATTTACACCCCATCAGCCGCAGCAAGATCAACAGAGAAAGGAAAGAACTGAGAAGAGAGACGCAAAATGCACACACGCGTGAGCGAGAAACAGGGAGAATCCTCGCTGGAAGATCCTGCGAGGATAGCGATCGTTATGGTTGATGGTGCACTATGCGCATCGCATATCCTCGTCACTGGAGCGGAACGGAGCACCCTCAACGGCTTTCGGGCCCATCTCGGGGTCTTAATTATCCCTCGGAGCCGTTCTATCGCTCGCCCTCGGCACGCTCGCTTTCCACAGCTCGTCGGACAACAGTTGGTCAGCACGTTCCCCGAGCAGGTCACGATCGCGATCAGGATCGGCCGGACGACGAGGCGGGACCACGACAGGCGACAGGCAACTCCACAGACAAGTCAGTTGCTAGTCAGGTCGTCCAAAAATCATAGGGTTCAGTAACAAACGGTTGACGAGCGCGTTGTCCAGCGGCACACGCGCCTAGCACCCCTCGGTCGGACGTACGATCCTCGAAACCGACCCGACATTTGGTCTCGATTCAGTTCTGCGAGGGAGATCTGCCACCGGCCCGCACTTCTGCCGTCTGTTCGATATGGTTCATTACCTGTCATCAATCCCGCGCACACAGGAGCAGCCCTTGCGCTCCCCCCACCGTCTATATCGATAGCGGGAAGGTATTGATTGATTATAAAACTGTCGTCGATAATTGAATTTGCCGTCATGGAAATTGAAAATTTATGATCCCGCACGAGCACGCTGGACGATTCGCAGATGTTACGGGCGAATTCCGTCGGTATTCTGTTCACTGCCGCGCAAACCGATCGCGCTGTATCGGCGCGTGAATGTAAACAGGATGAAAACATTCGTATAGACACGGTCCATCCTCCGATCCTGACGGCGGTCCGAGGCCGTCCGAGGGATTCTGAAGCGTCGATTCATAATTGGTAAATTGTGGCTTAGCTAACAATGGCCGTTAGGGGTGAGCTCGAAAACTCGCTGGTCACCATCCGACAATTAGCTTTCAGATACTCATACAAAGATCCGTTTGTAAGGCGAAGGGTCATAAATGTGGGTTAACACGTGTCTACCTGACCGGATATCGTTCGTTATTTGAGTCTTGTTCCACCACTAACATATTTTTGGACAGGATTTGACAAATTATTCCAAAATCTTAATCTTGAATCCTGAAGTGATGATTGAAATGCATTCCAAGAGAGCATTACTCAAGAGGTAACAGCAGAGGATTGTCAAAGCATATCTTAAGGTGAATCCAAAGTTCTTCAAAGTTAAATTCATTAAATTTAAATTCCATCCCGTTTCATTACTAATATTTTTCAAAATTCTTCTTGGTGGCTTCTCTGTCTGCAGTTAATTTTTCCCCATTCTTTTTTTAATCCTTATAATACATTCACCAACTAGAATGTAGTCATTTAATTAAAGTTGTGCTGCCATTGCAAATAATGTTTACTAAAAAGCTCCGTTTCGCTGAAGTTAAATTGATTTAAGAAGTTAAATTTCCGATGAAAATTCCACCAGTCTGAAAAGCGGAAGACAACCAGCGGAAAGTGTTGGCACGCCACCAGAACTAAGTCCCTCGGGCGTGTAGAGCAAAACAAAGGGTACAAAGATCTTTACACTCAACGGAATTCCGTTGATCGCATGATCGCAGCGCAAAGACCAAACAGCAACATTGCCCTCTCGCAACGTTGCTGCTGCCGGCAGCAGTTAACACCTACCGCTCTACACGGCACGTTCCGGCACGAGCCAAAAAGAAGCAGGATTACAAGGGAATAAAACGGAACACTTCTTTGGTCGAAGACCGTCCGCACAAGGATGTGTGCAGTGCCTTGAAGCGGGTGTAGCGTGGAAGTATAAGATCCTTGGGCAGGGCAGAAAAGACAGATGTTCCGGTTCGGAATCGGAATCAACCGGTCGGTTCAACGCTCGGTGATGGAGCTCCTTTCGGTTTTTGGGGAGAAGGATTTTCGAAAGACCCCTCAAGGAAGAAACTGGACGGGCGATAGGAGCACCTTGGCGCGAGGAAACTCGACGCTGACCACTGGAAAAGCAAAAAAGTGTAAGGAAAAGAAAAAAACCAACACACGCGACGGGGCACTCTTTGTAGACGAGGCTTCTTTATTCGGTGCTTTGATCATCAGCCGATAAGGACGAGAAAGTTCACAAAAAAAACGCTCGCCACTTTCAGGAGGGTTCATTAATATTACTAGGAATTTATTATACATGAGAAGCCGTCCAAGGTACCGAGGATGTCTGGCGAAGGACGCACGCATTGGTAGCGCATCGGGGCCATTTCAGATCAGTTTACTGCGGGCGGTGGCCGGCCAATGACTTCGGAACCGGAATCTCACCCGAAACCTCAAAATGACCGCCGACTTCAGTTTGGATTCTGCACAATCAAGTGGAAATCTCACACTCGTTACTTATTTATGAGTGGAAATCCGAAATGATTAAAAGGCGCCTAATGAAGTTGAATAATGAAGGTGCAAACCATCGGAAGGAGTCCTTACAGTCGGCAGAAGAACCAGCTCGTAGCGGCATTTCTTTCTGAAGAGCCCTTTATCCACCCAAATCCACCCAAAACGGTACCGTCGGTATACGGATCAGGGGGTCGTACGTTTTGGCCAGCGGAAAAAAGGAAGCAGAACACACTCGTTGTCGCATCGTCATTGTTTTTCTGATCGAAAATCACCGCGTAAGCCGGGGGATTAGGTGCACCGCAATCCGATCCGCCATCTTATTGCGGTCCACCGAATGTTCCAAAACGCCGTGTTGTGCTGTTATTGTTTTCGTTGCTGATGGGGCGAGAAAGTTTTGGGCGAAAAACTCACACTTTCGTCACTTTTCTCGGCACAAGAACGCGGCGACCGTCTAATGCGATTATCTGCAGAACGGTATTTTCGCCCACTTCTGTCACGACTTGTTCGCAGCTGTGGGCGAGCTGGTCGCAAGACGTTTTTCGAGTGTCTCCGGCGAGAGGAAGATTAAAATTTTGTCTCCCTAAACGGGCGGAAGTAAATGGATTATTTTTTGTCTCCATTCCAATTGGTTCTGCGATTGGAGCGGTTTGCCCAACGGGAATGATTCCTCACATCGGGACCGATGTCGATCGAAGAGCGATGAATGAAATTTGAAGTTTCTTGTGTTGATCGAAAAACATTCTTGGCAGGAAAATCGATTCGGGAAACCGTTGGTAATCCGACGCGGGAGTAACGACCCCAAACGTCACATAGCGACATTTGTGTGGGTTTTGAAGTGCTATGATTTGATGGACGATGGAGGATGGCTATATCACTGAAAAACCATTGATGTTAATGAAGAAGATCAAAATATTGTTTCACTATCCATTCCAAGGGCTACCTACAATTAGATCAATTCGAGTCATGTCCCCTGTTCCCATCCATGGCCCTTTGCGGCCCTTTATTCTATCGCTCTCCCTTTTTCCCGGTACGCACGTGCTATAAATTATGCTGTTGTTTTTATTGGTGTCCTCCCGAGCCCTCCTCGTACTGTGGTCGCCGCACGCCCTAGATACCATCCCCGATCGAGTGAGGGGTTGCCGACGTCATGAAAAACGGGAGACCCTCGCGCGATGGAGGATCGTACTGGATCCGGTGCCCCGTTTGTGATCCTTTAAGGAAGGGGGCGACGATCCTGGACGATCCGGCTGTGGTCTCTCATGCCGGAACAGTACGCTCCGGACGCCCATCCAGTGCAGACCAAAAACGGGGTCGTCCGCCGTGACGCCGTGCAGTGCTAATAATTCAGTGGTACCGTTGACCTCCACAGGAGCGTGCCGGCCGTGATGGAACGGTATACGACGCTGGGGATCGAGAGATTGAGCTCGTACGTGCCGATGTCCTCGATGGCGACTGCCGATGGTGCGTACCTTCCGAACTACCTGCCGATGGAGAGTTCACTGTGCCACAGTAGCAGCTACAGTGCCTCGTCCGCTGGGACCAGCCCTTCGTTCTCCGGCGCAGAGCATAGTAACAGCTACGGTCTGTCTTACACCGATATGACGTTCGATGGTGAATCGTTCGTACAGATCGACTCGACTGCCCTTGGGTTGTTTAGCTCCACGGATGGAGTTACCATGTGCCCCGCCGATAACCCGCAAGCCGTGAGCCACATCGTGGAAAGTCCGGAATACGGCAAGGACCTGCCAGATGGGCGGATATGGAAGTCACCCGCGATCGCCAGTGAATCACGTCGTCTTTACAAGACGGGAAAAGCATCCTGCGGCGCTATGAAGAGGGACCAGCGTAAAAAGGACCCGGCGGTGCCACCGGCCAGCCCGACCGTGCTGAAGAAACGCCGCCTGGCGGCGAACGCACGCGAGCGCAAGCGCATGAACAGCCTGAACGTGGCGTTTGATCGGTTGCGAGAGATCGTCCCATCGCTCGGGCCCGACCACAAGCTGTCCAAGTTCGAAACGCTGCAGATGGCGCAGACCTACATCAACGCGCTGAGTGACCTGCTGGAGCGGGGTGCCGACGCCACGACGTACAGCCTTTTCAACAGCCTGGGGGACACGGCCACCAACGACACCAACAACAACAGTAGCAGCAACGACCACCTCACCGACAGCTCCTGCAGCCTGCTGATGAGGGGCTCCGAAGACTCCTTGGACGACAGCTTTCTGGACATTGGATACGTTTAGCCCACGAAAGGCGAAGGAGTTTGCGTGGTTGTGTTTTCGTGGGTGAAATCTGTGTGCAGAAGAAATTCAATTTCGCCATCAGAAGTGCCGAGTGCCGAGTTCCCGTCCAGTGATAGCGCCCGGAATGCGATCGTAGTACATCGTATCGATTGTACCGAGGCGGTACCGAGTAAGCAGTGCAACTAGTCTTAAGCGTTTCTTATTTGCCACCTGTTTAGATAAGCCTATCGGATATGTTATTGTAACGATTTAGTTGTAATAAATGCGAGTGACAAGCCCCTAAAACATCTGGTTTCTATTAGGAAACATAAATTGTTATTTAAAGTTCAGCCACCGTGTATTATCTCGGGCAATTTTTGCTTCTGTGTAAATCAGAGCTTAATTTTTACATAAAAAATTATGAAATTATTCTGACAAAACATAAATCATCTAAACTTGTGGCATTTTGTGAATTTACCCAGTGGTAACCATGAAGGTTCTCCGCAGAGTCACTAGTTCAATCTTCATATGGCGTTTCTCATAAATTCCGGTTCAATTTCTCATTCCGGTGTTCTTTGGTTTTTGAAAGTCTTAACAACGATTTCATTCTTAACACTGTTTCAAACGTTAAAGACGTATCAATAGACTTGCTTAATGGCTCGTATATTTACTATATTATTAGCTATCAACATAAGTGGCAGAGCTATATGCACACTTTCACTGTATTTCTATTTGAAATTTGAAAGTTAGGACCAATTATAATCCAGTACTTCGAAAAATTGGTCTTTTGGAATTAGAATAATTGGAAACATTTTTAATCAACTCTGTTTAAGTGGCATGTGAGTTTTCAGCCTCGAAAACCTCCAAAAAGTGCGATTTATGCAAGGTGTAATCAGGTTCAGGATGCACATTGCACGCAATGTTGCATACAACATTGTATGCAAGATTTAGTTTCCAAAACTTGCATAAAAGTACCAGGTTGTGCTACCTACTAGTCGATCCTGCTCCCCAAGTCAAGATTAGGATTTTTCGGGTCCCGGATTTTTCGAATTTTTTCGGATTTTTTCATTTGTTATAGCGCGAGTGGTGTTTTCCCAAATGTTTTCCCTGAAGCTCCTCATTGAAACTGATTTTCTATCGTGGCTATGGCTATGAGTCTTACCTTACTTTTGACGTTTGTTTGTTTGTTTGTTTGTTTGTTGACGACTGTTTTTGACGTTTTAAGAGAAAGTGTTTGGAATTTATTTCCACTGCCACAGGGTACAGGCCTAAGGGTCTTAAGGAGAAACACTACAATGAACAACTCTATCACACAATTGCCCCCGGCAAGCAGCAACTCGTATAGGTGATCTCGCGCGCGATTCCAGTGTAGATCCGTGGGTACATCGGCTCCAGCTCCTTGCCCAACTGGTAAGAAGGAAGTGTGGAGGGACGGTGAGTGACACGACCATTGGGTGTCGGGAACAGGAGGCTGCTACGTACGCTGAGCAGCGCGGAAATCACCTCCCATCGATGGCGGTCCAACGATGCTGCGGATTCACTGATGGCTCAGCTTCGGGTTAAACACGCCGGACTGCTCCAGCCGGCAACGGATGTACTGGCCGCACAGACACTTGCCCACTTGATAAAAGGCCTTCAACAGCGACAATTATGTTAATCTCCGTTGCTTACTGCAACGCTGTGTTTTCACGGTCGGGGTTGTTGGCCCTCCCTCTCTCCTCCAGCACTACAAACGGGCGATCTTTGATCATGTTTCGACAATCGAAGGAATCCGTTTCAAAAGTTTGCGCAACAATTTTATTTACAGTATTTTTAATCGATTAATGCACCATTTCTTTACGGTGGTCTGAGAAGCGCTGCGTTGATGACATAAAATATCATCTCCAAAATCAAAGTACACTTCAGACATGCCCTTCGTAGATGGAATGTTATTGGAATTTTCCACATTTCTGCAGTATTATCGGTACGCGTGTGCTAAACTAACGCCAAGCTCACTTCCGTCCCTGGCGTACGAACGAAAAGCACATCGAACGTGGAATCCATTTAGCTAGAAGCGGAGTTAAAGGCGAGTTGGACAACAACCACTTTATAGCATTCCGAAATTATGTTACACCGCAAACCGGGCACGGAACACGAAGAATCGTAAAAAATCAAATTCCCCAAATCAGCTCGGGCCCTAGACGCAATATCCGGATCCGGATATTGACGGGCCATCGCTCGATGGGAACGGGATGCGTTGGTTCGTCGGGGTTGTTGGGTTGTTTCGCGAGCCCGAATGGAATGCTCAATGCAACGGCGTCGGGAGTTTAATGTACTTTTTAGCTGGCTCACGGGAACCATTTCTACGGTTCGGTTCTGTTTGAGCCTTTGTTTCTGCCTGCCGCGCGAGTTTCGATGCTTATCGTCCGGAAGTGGGTCTGATTGAAAACTGAAGCCTCGAACCGCTCCCGGTCAAGGCGGAAGTGGAAGCTTTTTTCAATTATGATCTGGGAACCATCATGGCGAGGCCCAATTTATCTGCTCATACGCCAAAGCATGTTCCATTTTGGTGAAGTGGGTGCTTCAGCTGCATTCCCGGAAAAGAAAAAGAAGGGAATGCATCGGTATCGGTTTGTCCTAGAAATGCAATTTTGCAATTAATTTTGAATGTAGAATATTAATTTCAATGTGTGTGTGCATTGAAATTAATATTATTGGAGCAGCAAGCAAAACAATGATATTTTACCTTTATGTGTTTTTCGGTTTATCAGTTTATCATAAGCCATATTATTTTATCTATACGGGGCAACAACCCACAGCCTAGGAATTTCGCTTATAGTTCGTAAATGCAAACTTCTTCGTTATCATGTTAAGCTGTTATTTTTTGGCATGGAGAATGTCAATATTTTCGACTGAATCGTCGACGTCCGTAGAACATCCGTTGTGCTGCACCAATTAACCGTTTTCTGAGCGGAAGACATCCGAACAATGGCAGTGCGTCATCTGGAGTGCAAAACTTTGGGGTGTTACTTAATACGGCTCTGTGGTTGGAAATAAAAAACATAAATGCTCCCATAAATTACTTTTGCTAATAACATTAAGATGATAGACGAGCAATCAAATTGAGGTAACAATTTTTTTAACACTAATGGGGGTATTTTATTCGTAATCGTAATATGCCCTAATGGTCATCGGAAGGTGCGCACAACAAACAACAAGCGGTAAATACTCGGTACAATACTTATGGGGATTTGCTCATACTTAGGGCGATTTGATTTGGCAGTTCTCTGATCGATCCGTTCACGTGTTTGTTTCGAATTACGAGCAATTGTGTTGATAAAAATCCAGCAGCTTCGAAGGCGGTAGCACGAGTGTTTTGAGTTATGATGCCAGCATAGGCAGCAATCGGATTGAAGCTGTTACGCAGGATTATGCGGGATCCTTCTTCGCATTTCCATCTCGAACGTCGCTTTCGAACAACCGGAGTAAGTCAATATTTCCCGAGCTACTATTCCAGCTGGGCATCAACCGTACAACTCTCGGCCGTGCCGGCCATGTCCGCACACCTCCCTCCTTCGATTACCCTTCTTCTCGCCACCCACCCACAAGATGGTACGTCAATCTCTGTCCCGATAGAGCATGCACGAGATGTTTGCGATGCTCTTCATGCTCTGCGCTACACGCAAGTATTGGCATGCGGAAAGCTAACAAATATCAAATGTATCATCCCACGTCCATTGTTACGTCCTCGATGCCGCTTACTGGGCCAGCCAGTGATTTGTGTTCAATTTATTGTAATATAGCAATTCCTCATCCATTCACCAGCGAGCGAGCATCCTTTGTGACTTGTTCGCGCACTTGTTGCTGCATACGGACCGCGCCTGAGGACCGCTGTGTTACACGTTGCGCCATGCAAGCGCCAGATTCACTAGATTACATTTCAATTTCGCGACGGGTGTCAGGTTGAAAAATGTGTATTGCTCGTACAGGCAGCAGCATCCTTCCAGACGATTGATATGGCAAGAGTTCAATTTGACCCACGCACACAACATCTATAACGTGGCCATTTTTACACTCATCTCGTGGCTATTTTTAGCCTTCTGCTTATGATTCATTGTGTGCTGTAATCACACGACGGAGGGAAATGATGATTTATGATTCACAGCTCATCCTTTAAAAACATTTCAGACTTCATAATTGCACAGGCGCTTCGAGAGGTTAGAAATACTATTAAAAGAACACAACTGGTTCGACAATAATCAAATAGAATAATGGAAAGTTTTGGTCTATAAAAGTGGTTGTACCTTGACATTCATTCAATTTCAAAAAGGTTCGTCAATCGTGCTTGTCAAGCATAAATTATTATGAATAATATGTTCGTTACTGATATGGTATATTTTAAGGTTAATTTGGCGAATAAAGTTTGCCTAAGCAATGAATTATCTCCTAATTTCAAGAAGCAAATCATGGAGGTTAATCTTCGCTCTCTTTTCCTACAAGATACTCCAAACAACGATAAATTTGATCGTGCTAACGGTTGGTTCTGCGTTAATGAAAAAAAGCTCACGATTGCTAAATAATGAGCGTTTTCGAATTCGTGAATGAGACAAAAAAGTACCGTGACTGCAAATCGGGTATTGTTTGTTTCTCAAAACATAGGGCGAATGTCATCGAACTCATCACAACATAAAAATTTCCAATTTTCCTGGCAGATTTCTTAGTCTTTCCACTCATGAAGCTTCATCGTAAGAGGCTAAGATGCTCCTTCCAACCGAGAGCGACCTCTATTGTTGGAGTAAAAGTTAATTGCATTTAATTTTGGCCGGGGCATTGTATCCGTTTTTCGCGTGGCATAATTGCATCGTTATGCGGTGGATCTTCTATTGTGTTGCTACGGTACGTAAATTGCAGCTCAAACACATATTCTGTTTGGTTCTAACAAAAGCATCAAA
This sequence comes from Anopheles bellator, assembly GCF_943735745.2. Taxonomy (NCBI): domain Eukaryota; kingdom Metazoa; phylum Arthropoda; class Insecta; order Diptera; family Culicidae; genus Anopheles; species Anopheles bellator. The sequence goes on from NC_071286.1 coordinate 61,662,905, forward strand.
AACCGAAAGCAAAGTAACAAAAAACACCTTGAATATGAGAAAACTTGGCTTCAGTGATCCGTTCGTTAGCATACACGTTTCCTTGCCGCGAGGGCAACGAACTAAGGTTATGTAATTTCGCTTCGGCCACAAGGTTCCCAGGTTCGATTGGTTTCTTTGTGATCGAAACTTTTCAAACATTTTTCTACACTGCAATTAAATGTTCTTGCAGCATGCCATTTCCGGTATTTTTATAATGTGGTAACGATTTCTCGAAGGATGATGTCGCCCTTTGAAGGCAGAAGCTGATGGCACTTGCTACCAACATTTGGTCCTGCAGCTGCGGTTTTGCAGACATCATCCATATGGAGTGGTTTGATGTTTGACGAAAACCTAATTGTTACAACTGAATATCGGAAGCTAATTGCGACCAAAAAGGTTTCTGAATTGTTGGCACAGGTTTCCGTCAGAACGTCTTTCCTTGCGGTGGGTTGGTGGACGCCTATTCAGCTCCTTCCCATACACCATTACCCGAAAACCCTTGCCATTTTCTTACGCAGGCATGATCCGATTTCCACGAAATTGATCAACTTAAATGATTGACTGGCAAGGGAAAATTGACACGGACTATCGTAACATAAAATCGTTACCGCTCATTTTGAGCCTTGCCCATATCCTTTTACAGGAATGTTCGCTACGCGATGACGTTCACACCTCTAAGCACAATTTTCTACGGCCTGAAACCAGACTCGTCCAATCAAACAACCATCCTGTGTGTTTGAGCACTTGCGATGTAAACAATATCGCACGTACATAATCGTCATCGTTGTCAGCAAACATGCTTCATAGCTACAATATACAAGGATGCCAAAAAAGAACGATTGACGAGGGTGAAGAATCGAACTAATGTGATTATATCGTGGTACGGTGGTTTCACCATAGGCTTCTATTTCACAATCGACGTCTGTTTCTTCGTTTCAAATGCCGCATGCCAAATTGGGAATCTTGATTTACATTTTCACAATTTCGCACCGGAAGTTGTCGAAAACAACCGTTTGAAGGAGCAAAGCAACGAAAACAGGATCGTTCCGCAGTAGCCATGTTTCAATCCAGTATTAAGCCAAATCAGCCTACAGGTATGCAATACAATATCATGGCTGCGTAAATTGTGGCGCGTTACAACGTTTCTTACCGGAACATACGAATATCTTTCTCAATGCTTTCAAAACACCCGACTACGAGAAAAATGGACACACGAAAGTCCCAGGAACTTCCTCACCCAGCGCTTCTTGGTCCGGTCGCGTTGTCCCCCTTTCCACATCAGCTTACGTGGGGCTCAAACTTCACGCGCACCGCGTTGCAATACGCTTAACAAGGTGATTAACTTTGCATTGGTTGGTTTGTATAATGTTTTATTTGTTTCATCCTTCCACCGGTCGCCACACACTTTACATTTGTTAATTTTTTTTGTAGTTTTATATTATTTTTTCAAATTTATAGTCCTGTTTCTCCCTAACGATTTTACTGCACTGCTCACTGCTCCTCGTAGCCCGTTCGAGGCTAGCGACATAAAATCAGAACCGAACCACAGTACGTAGTACACTCGATACAGTTGTCCCAGGTCCGCTAAGCCTCGGCCTGTGGCTAGATATTTAGTTGGTATTACAAGAATAGTAAATTTCTTTGTGTGGGGGGCTAAGATTTTTATCATAGTTTTTAGACACTAGATGAGTTCGTGATTAAGTTCGGGTCGCATTAAGCACTCGCCCACCGATGCTGCCATAAGAAGTGCGTGGAAGGAATTTTCCGAGCTTGCGAGTCTCGAACCTCGAACACAGCAGAAACAAAAACAATAAATCCGAAAAATAGTTCTCGAAAGGCGACCAGTCAGCCAGTCATATTGCTGGCGTTGTTGGCAGCCGGTTTTGCAAAATCGGTCGAGCGTATCCCGGAGTGTCCTGGTTGCGGAGTGAATTTTTTAGTGTCGTTTAAAAGGCTGGGAAACGGTTCACCGCACGCCACCAGAAGCCGGAAGTCTGGCAACCCCCCGAGAAGCCCGGGCGCGACATGCAAAACGGGACCAGACCGAAGGGGAACAGGTCAACTGCGTAGGGCTCGAACGAGCCGATGCCCTACGCCGGCCTGCGTCGTCTTTGAGAGCTTTTTTCGCATAAAATGCGGCGGCTTTGCAAGTAGTTTGCTGTACATACTCTGTTCTGTTTGCGCTCTCGACAATCTCCGTCTTATTTACGCCCCACTATGCGTCGGAAGTGTGCTCAATTACTTAGCTCTTAGCCCGTGGACAATACGGTGTAACTTGGCAACGGAAGGAAGGCTGGTGGTAATAGGTAGGAGGTGGTAGTTAAATGGCTCACGAAGGATAGCTGCACCGCGGTCTTATGCTACGTGGGACTGGGCACCTCGTCGCACTAACCCGGATACTCTGCTCGTGTGTTTGATTGTTTAAGTGAATAAGCGGGAGTGTGTTCGGATCTGTATAAACAATTGTTTTACTTTACACGCATGCACGCGCTTGAATGTAAAGCACAAATCGTCCTTTGGCACCAATTCCAACGTTTGATTTCCTGATTTTGACCTTCAATGAAAAAAACATCCTGTTTCGATTTTTATGTGTGCTGAAGTGTTCCAGAGTGCCAGAGTAGGTGGTGTTAAAAGCGGACCCTCGATTGCATTCCCTAACAGCTTGTGTTGGCTGGACTTTCCGGATGAATTTCTAAAAATGAAGCTAATGAAATGACCCCCTCTGTTGCAAAGCAAATTAACATTGGCACTTCCGCAAATCCCACCCGCGAATCATGTCCCGGTTCTTGTCGTATTGGGGGCTCCATTGCTTCTTAAAGGTTTTCACATTATCTACGATTTTAAATCTCTTTTAATACACTGGCGTACTCAAAACGAGGAATATGGTTCTTTACACACCTTAAAATACACTAGCCTCGAATCTGCTTCTTGCAACGGCAACGACTGCCTTCTCAAACGCTAGACACTCGGACCTGTCTGCCAAACCTACTACCGTAGTGTCCCCATTCTCCTTCGAGCAGCAGCTGGGTAATTTAATACTCTTATCGGTAAAATGTGGAATTTGGTTTTAAGAATACACTCATAAACGTGTCGCCTGCCAGTGGTAGGTAGTAGTTCCAGCCAGCGAACGGTATTGCAACAGTACCCATCACCACCGATACGGGCCAATTGCAGGGTTTACAGCGAAAAACAGGAAGCGTTTAGGTTGAACCAGTTGCACCACTGACACTTCTTCGTATGCCTGTACGAGCAGATCGCGCAATGCGCCACCGCTCTCGTTGTTTCACCCGTGGGTAACACCGATCGTCAAGACGTTGTATTTACCAAAGAGCAGACGTGATGTGATATATCCATTCATAAGGGTGTATGTATACAGGTATGCACTATGTATAAATGCGTTTATATGTATGTAAATATGGTATAGGTAAGAAGTTTGCCTTGCGTTGTTCTATCTCTCTCTGTCTAGTATAAAACTCTTAATTCACCACCAGAGCAGCTGGGTCGTATTTTCTTAAAGTTTTGGCGTGCTGTTTTACAAACGTTAGCTTTGTTCCATTTTCCGTTAGTGTTCCAGTCCGCTTTGCCGTGTGCGAAATGTGTCGATTTCCCGGATGGTTTTACTTATTCATGTGCCGTAGTCCTGTTTGCCGTGTCCGTTGAATCGTTTATCCGTGTGTACAACAATCGAAAAGAGGGGCGGAGCAAAGGATAAAAGGGCTGAAAACCATAGAAGGGCCAACATTAAAGTATACTAAACTAAAGACCGAAGTCAGCAAGGTAACGTAATGGATCGTCAAATGAAACGAAAGAAAAAACAAAAGCCAGGAAAGTGTGATTTTAAGGATCCAGCTCGTTCGCCGCTCATCCCCATTTCTGGAAAAGACCCATCCGTTGACAACGACAGTTGGAGCCCCACAGGTTGCAGCGGCAGGAGCTTTTGTGGCAACAATCGTTCAGTCGATGGTCACAGTTACCGCCCCGCGGAATACATCCTCTCCGGTAGACTTGGATGAGCGAAGATCGTCTGGAAAGTGAAACGAAAAGCAAGGTGTTAATGCACTTCAATGTTATTTTCTCTACGTGGCATGAGGCGTTGTTTGTTATCTGAATGTCAATTAATGAAGATTTTTTTAAGGTTTAAGGTTTTCGTTTCGATGCCGCAGCTAATGTAGGCCGGCAAAGCGGTATGAAAACAAATTAAATTGACAAAGTGGAATAAAAGCAAGCTTTCGTTCTTGCAATTGGCGTTCGACTGATACATTCTTTTTGTGGTTTTGTGAACTCCTTAATAATCCTGATGCAGGTTCTTTGCTGTTACACAGATCCTTGTCCTTCATAAAGTCCAGATGATTGCCTACCAAGCCGTGTTTTGTTCAAACCATTTAAAATCAAACGCTAGCAGATGTCGACGCCATGTCAGGCTGTCATGTGGGATCCCATAAATTGTACATGACTACACAAAATTAACGCTTTGGTGACACAGGAAACGTCTTTGGTTGAGACATCTGCTGAGTCACTTCGAATATTGAGAGCAGAGTTTTGTTTTCAAACAGAGTGTAGATAAATTAAGAGTTTGAAACCCAAAATGGTTCGGTTCCATAAAATCGTAAAAAAGTGGTGAATTGATTTTGTTTTGTTTTCCTTCAAAACCCATTGCTATCAAAACTGAATGGTGCGGTAAATATTATCTATATTGTCACGCAAAGTTAATCACGCAACCATAAGACGCTGAATCACGAATGAGGACCCAAAATGTCCAAAACAAAGGGGAAGGTTCATTGATGTCTTCCAAAAAACAGTGTGTAATACCGCTGTGTGTACATCAGAGTCTATTAATCATCCTGACGATGACGATAACGCTTGCTGATGCTGATGATTAGCCATGCCTTGTTTCATGTGACCCACACGGCCAAGGGCATCTTTTAACATTACTTATTTACTAAAGAGAAGATCGTGCAGCATCGTAGCGACATTTAACATGTTAACGTTTGGTGCAAAACCAGAATGGCACCATAATCACCACAGCTGTTGGCACCGCAAATTTATCTTATCCTTATTGATAGCACGCAAAAGTCAATGTCACAGCGATACGACGATTTCCTACGAGCGGAAGGAAGGAGCGAAAAAGGCCTCTCATTGAAAAAGGACCCAACCGTCGGCAACAAGAGCAACAGCAGCGACCAACAGACGGCGCAGACATGTGTCACTTCCAATCAATTTTCGTGTCCAATGTTAATGTTCTCGCCGAAGCCAGGAAGCCACAGCTCGAGGGCGGCTAGCGCAGCAATTTCCGCTCGAAACGTCCAAAAAGTCCAAATGAAACCATTTCTCCACGGACTGGTTGTTGGACGATCCGAGCCTTCCTGGGTTCACCATCACCCTCGCAAGGTGTTGGTCCGGAAAAATCTCGACCGTTAAGATGGCCTTCCCCGGGGTCGCTGACAGGCGAGGCTTCTGGGTTTTTGGTCAAGAAGTTTGGCAGCCCAAAGTGGGCGAGATGTGGGACGACTTCTCCGTTTCCAACACATCTTGGACCATGCTTGTTGTTTTTCTCGCAACTCTAATCTTTTCATCCTTGGCCTTGAAGGGAGGCACTGAAATTGACACATATTTGTTACGCCCTTCGCTCACTCACTCACTACTCTTTGGGATGTCCAGTGCGTGGGCGTTCCTGGAATGTCCGATGGTCTCCTTGAACCCTTGGATTGCGTGCCCCAGGGGTCAAGGAAAACATCGCACATTCCAGGACGCACGCACATCACACAAACAAACATACGCTTCACTAAGGCATGTGTGCTCAGTTTGTGCAAATGGAATTTTTATCACGTTTCAAATTGGTTATAATATTGCAATTGGCGATGGTGCGTTAGACTTCTTCCGTTTTTTTTCGCGACCGGTTAATCTATTTTTACAGTAACGAGCCGGAAAACTTTTACGGTTCTCTTGTGAGAAAAAAGAGAAAGCAAAATACTTCCTCACGAAGTTATGTTTTCCACTAGGCTTCTTTTTTACGACTTACGGTGATCGATCGCCGTGGCAGCTCAAATTTATTTGTTGCCCCAACGCCAGCACCAGAACTGTGTATCAATGATGTCGTTCCACATCACACGGCCACGGTAGATCAACCGTACCTGTTAAGGAATAAATCTGTACGCAACCAGCATCGGAGCTGCGTTAGTACGTAAATTGGAAAACTTTCAACCGGAGGCGTTGACAAGGCGCTGGTTGAATCAACTTAATTGGGAAAGCCAACTCAGGTTGAAGTCTCTGGGCCACTCTTTCATAAATACGCACGAATTAATCGAAACTAATTGGATGGTGGATTGGAAATAGAAAGGTAGATGGATGCTTTGCTGAAGAATTTGACAACAATCTTTGACAACAATCGTCCGTAGATCATCCGTGTTGATGCTTCATTTTGAATTACTTAAATACTTACTTCGAAGCACCAGGTTGAAGAAAGCTTTCAAGGTATCCATCGTCTGCGAGGTTCACTCGTTCGGTATCCTCGGCTTCGTCTGAAAATGGCAAGGCATATATATAGATATTAACGATTAAGTTCCCAATATACGTCTATAGGTGTGAAACATCGTTACATTATTTCAAACTTCGTGTAGGAAAACCATTCTCCGAATTTTTCGCAGCTCCCTAAACTATTGAGCGCCTCACGACCGCAATCGATGTTTGATATATTCACAATGTATTTCAAATACTTTACACCTCGTTGACTTTCGCCTGAAGTTCCTGCACTGTGACCACACGTTGCCTGCTGATGGACCAATCAATCTTTGCACTAAAACTGGAACACCCTCAATTTATTTAGGGCGGTACTCAGACGCGGGAAATCCGGGATGGTCAGCTCGATCATCCCAGACGACCCATTAGAGGATAATGTTATCCTTTAATTATCTCACGTCAAATATTCGCCATCACGAGTTTCCTCCTGCGGCCCACTTACCAAACAGCGTCCCGAGCTAGAGTGTCCCGGCACCCGCTAATGTCGCGCCAGTATTGATAGAAAAACCATCGATAATGTGGAATTTATCGCCACTGCGTTATCTCGACTGACTTGACACTGATGGCGCGCGGTGGCGCGGAGTAATGAATAGAGGTGAGCATAAATTTGTACGGGCGGTCACGTTAACAACCCACTTAAGAGTCACTCATCACGCACCACGTCGTCTGCTGGGTGGTTATCGGTATGGCACACCACAGGCACGCCGGATAAGCATCCTTGCGTCTGTGGTGACTCAAAAGCTTAAAGCTGTTTGCTGTGAGGGTGGCACTGTTTTTTTTATCCTTGCAAGCCATTTATCAGCAACCTCCATATGGTTGGTGTTTATTGATGGAACATAGTTTTCCTTGGCCCATATCGATACAGGAACCAACCTAATTGAGCGTCATGCTGTCCATGGGCGGCAGGCAAAAGTCGACGGCTTCGGTAACACTAGTAATGTTGAGTCGAAGCAAAAAAAAGCTCAAGCCCTGTAGCCTAACACCTCGCCGTTAAACGCTTCCACGACCACAGCCGAGAGCAAATGAACCGCACCCGAGATACGTGCCGTTTTATGACAAGTTTATCGATGGCAAACGATCCTGGGGCTGCAAGGGAGTTCCCAGGCAGAATAGCGTGGGTAGTGCGTTGGATGACGGCCAAAGTGTTGGGCAATAAGTAGCCGTGCACGTGTGTCCTACTTATCCATGTATACTACAAAGTTGTTTCATGATTTGATAAGCGTTTGCAGCGTGGTCTCTCTCTAGAATCATTTGCATTAGTAATACTTGAAGTGATATACTATTTTCAGGTTCAGGATCAAATAATCATGATTTGTTTTTTCAAACGAATAGCTGTTAATCAACTTAATGGTGTTTTCCAAGTCTGTAATATTGTGACGATTCACAATAATTTACCAAAAGCGAATTTGCAGTTGCGAAAACGGCAACTTATCAAGCAACGAGCTCATTTCCGGTCCCCATACTAACAGTGCAAGGCAATCGTCTTTCCGCTAAGAATATGCACGAGTTTAACATCCACTTGAGAGCGAGGTGACGTCCAGGGTGTACAAGATACGGCCCGTTCTGCTGCCCGATGCTCACCTTCTTCATGGCAATGATAATGATCAGGTACCCACTTCATGTTGCTTTGTTGAAAGATAATGGCATATTTTTATCAATTGCCTGAGCGGTCTGAATGAGACCAAAAGTTTGCCATCGGTCTGACAATGTGGTTGATAAAAGGAGTCTAAAGTGTTCTTTAGAAACGATGTACCGATACTAAGACTCCAGTGGTTATAGAAGTTACCGTTGCCTTCACCAAAAACTGTATTTTACCTTACAACGAACAGCACGGATGGTTTCGTGTTAAAGTTTGGATGTAGATTCCTACAACAGTTTCAATTTTATTTGGTTACATTATTCTCCACACCATTAAACCAGCTCAAAGTATTACTAGCGTGGGGCCCATCGTTGACTACGAAAATCATGCTGTGGGAGAGACAACTACTTCGACACTAACAATCCGCTTGCTGGGGCATGTGTAGTAAGGGTCCCATTGTGAGCGGGACACATGCCCAACGCACCCGACACAGATTTCTCACATTCTTCTATCACGTCCCTCGTCTTCGTAGGGTCATTTACAACATATGGTAAGTCAAGGACCCACTCAACATTCCACCGACCGTGCCGACAGAGACGCCAACCGGCTATGATAGTGTGCTGTAACCCTGTCCGTATACGCAATGGACCTTTCCCATCGAAAACCCACCGCCGGTAACTATTTGTAGAAACAGCATAAAATGGAAGAAAGTAAGGCGGATGAAAAGACATTGATGTGGCGGAAAGAAAGTGAAGAGACTAACCCAAACCCGGGAAGAGTTTTAGTGAAGATTAAGCACCCACTTACAGCGAACGTTGTATCGACCAAATCCAATGGCAAAGTTTCATTTTTTATGTTTGTAATCATCCAAAGAAAGTCCTTCACTAAAGTATGAGACACAAAAAGCAATGGCGTTGTTGCAAGTTGGTTTGACCGAGATCCGGGTTTCCCCATAAAAAAGAAAGCTATCATTATTTTGTATTTTACGCTACGAACGAGGGAGCATTAAGGTATGCGAAGCAACGGACTACTACTACAACTACTGCTGTTACTAACACTGTCTCAGAAACCGATGCGATACTGGAAAGTTAAAAACTTAGTAATGAATAGTTTAGGGACTTACCGAAAACTTTCGAAAATAAATGAAGCTACGACAGTTTATAAAATTATAATTTTCCATAATGTTACTCGTGATTTAAGAGTGGCCACAGCCTTCGTAAATTTAGAATTTCACTCCCAGCAAGCCACAGGAATCACGAATTTAATAATCACACTTCAATTTATCGCGGTTTGACCTTTTTACGGCGCAAATACTTTTTCCCTTTCCACATCCTGCCTGGTACGATGCAGGATGGCTTCTTGGATTGCTATTTCATGAGGCAACCAGCGTCAGTCGGAAAGCGGCACAGCAGCCGATGTAGATTTATTGGTTAACCCGCTATGTCGGGAAATTAGCGGACTTCCTTCAGGGTTGATGGTGGTTTCGAACGATTCGACGAATTGAAAACGATACCTACAGTAGCGAGTTTTTCCTGTTCCTGTTTTGTGCAACAAATTAGAAACAGTTTTCATGCACAAGCGATTATGGCTATACGGAGCGTAGCAATAAAAGTAACGAATAAAAAGATTCATCAATAGTAAGTGTAATAATAAAGTACCTAAAACATATTTCAACAAGTACTAAAAAATACCAAATCTATATCTTATCTCAATTGATCAACTTTATGACCTTAAGGTGCAATAAAAGCTACATTGCGAATCATCAATACCCAATGATGCATTTTTTGTGCAACATTTCCCTGGAGGCTAGAACAACGCAAAGCAATTTATTGCAGACTTGCAAGCCGCCGACCTCAGGTGTAGAAGTAATTGCATGGCCTGTAGTCACTTCCTTCCACAGTCCTTCTACGGCTAGCCGCTAAGATGTTCGCAACAAGAAGCAGCTTTGTATCGCAGAAAATAGCAAATATGGCCAAGGGGTTGTCCTGGGGCAATTTCAATTTCCGGTTCCTTCCCGGCCTGTGGCTTACCTGGCTTAGCAGGCGAACCGTTATACCATAGATGGCACCTGCGGTCTGTCGAGGCAGTGCCCACGTTGGCTGCTGTGCTTAAACCCACCCTCGAACATTGGGTTTAACTATTTTTAAATAACCCATTGTAGCATTGCTGAGTATTGCGTCGCGCACGACGAGTGAAGCGGAATAAATTTCAATCAAAAGCAAACAATATGTGCGCCGCCTAATAGCAATCAATCGATATGAAAACTAATATTAAATAGGAAACCAGTGTCTTGATTTTTTTTTAACGAAACCCAAAACTGCTTCCAGCACGGCAGAAGAAACAGGTCCTTGTGTAAGCCGCAGGACGTAGGATCCTGATAATGTGCCATCGTATCTGGAGCTTTGGCTCCACCACAAAACATGACAGCTTTTGTCGGTCGTTGCAGCAAGTCACTGATCCGTAGATAAATGCTTATCTCATCCTTTCGCTACAAATCGCTATTATTAAGGATATGATAATACATCAACGCTGAAGCGGTTGAGTGGAAGCTTGATTGCTGCGCTGTGGCGTGCCTTTTTTCGCGCTCCTTCAAATTTCCTCTTACATACGGACCTTTGGCTAAACTTGTGCTCATATCGGCCTTCTACTGGTTGTACTCAAAAAGGGAGCTGAGGAAAAAAAGGAAATGTTAAACCATTGACGTCATATTGGTTAATGTGGCATCGGATAGTAGCAGCAATGTAAAGGCCAAAACAGAAGAAAGACAATGAAATGTGAAGAGACTCTAATTAGGTTAGGGTATAAACAGCCAAAAGTAGATGTTTTCTTGATTCACCACAATTACTACTACACGGAAACGTATATTCCTTTCTCATAGTATATTTCAAACGGATTAGAAACATAATTAATGTACATTTCGCATTGATTCTTTCTGTGTATTTTAATCCTTATGACCAATTTGCGAATGTAAATCGATGGACATGTGCATTATTTTATTGTATTAACAATGGACTCGTCGACATTAATACTAAATGGGTTTTTTTTATATTCTACAATATGTAGAAGCAAAGAATTACTGCGAACCAGCTGTGGCCGTAGAGTGTAGGAAAAACATGGAAGCTATCATTACATTCCTACCTTGTTTTAAAAATGCACCTTGGTGGGTGCTTGCGTTTGCATTTTTGCCAGACGCCACTACCCACCCACGGGGTATGTTGCATCGGAGGTCATAAAATCATATTACTGCAGGATTTATTACATACTAGGTGGGCCACCGTGGACCATCGCAGGAGAGACCCACCTAGTTGACTCTATGTTCCATTTCCGACACTGACGCCAATAGTGCATTCCACGGCATCGCAACATTGTGCGGACAGCGAAGCAATAGAAAGCCAGCGTGTTCAGTTTAAAGCACACAGGGACAATCGTCAAACATCCTGGCCTTCGTCAGGTTACTACTACCGTAATCCACCGCAGTCATTGCTGCCCGGACCGAGCCGTTCCTAAAATAAATCCCATTACCATGGCACCGTAACGCTGTTTCGTCTGCAAACTGTTGGCTGTGGAGCACGAAAAGTGCATAATTTAATGTGACAGTTGTGTAGCTTGCAAATGTCTACTGTCAGACATGCCTGACTATTTTTGGGTAGCCAAAGAAAACTTTACCAACTGCCAGATACGCGATGTGACACGTTGGTCGCAAAAGGATTCGAGGCTATGCTCAAAGTCCGATTGTTAGACTAGTTTTGGTTGAAACTTCAATTTGAAAGCAAATCACTGCGATAGGTTTATGCACTGCAAACGTATCTGCAGCACGATAACCTTATCACAATTCTTATCAAAATCATGAGATTGAAATGAAAACCTTTTACATTGTGATTAATTCTTCGACACTAATCGGCAGATACAAAAACGTACACAAAGTACGGAGTCCAGTGCGATATTTTCAGCCGCCGACGGCATGCACCTCGAGCGATGGAGTCTTTTGAAATTAGTTGCCCAACTTCGGCGTTGATAGAAAAACATCGGGACACCGCTCGTGGCTCTCGCGGGGATAATCGGAAACTTATCTCCTTATTAAGGACTAAAAAGTTTCTCCCGGGCAGTCTAAAGGCCAGCCGGAAGACGTCTCACGAGACGCGGTTGGTCGTTGAAGTTTACACATCCGCTGCGAGTCTCACCAGACGGTAAACTTTAATTGACACCGATAGTGGCAAATACTTTTGTTGACGTGCACTTACAATAAGTGCAAGTTTGCCCGCGCCATGCACTTTCTTGTATTCCCGTGCGAAAAGTGTACTTTAACGGTTTGCTTAGCTGCACGAAAATTCTTCGATTGGAGCGGACCATGTTTTGTGTTAATTTTCCGTTGTGGTTTGTATAAATCGTCAAAACATAACGGCACGAGAACTGCGTGCGAAAACGCATAAACACATTGCGAAAATCGTGCCTTCGTCGTCTTACGGCGAATACCGACGATATGTAAGGCAAAAGAACTCGTCAAGAGGTCGCCACTAGTTATCGGTGTCCCCGGCAAGTGGCGTCTTCAGTTTCTCGCGTTACGTGCCAGGCCTACAATCCGTTAGACGGTCGCGAGTGTCCCATTCCTACAGGTCATCATCAGCAGCATCATTATGCACGTACCGGTGCAGTCGCGCTGCAGCGGCGCGATAATGATGCAACGCGTTCCGATAGAAGGTAATATGCGTCCCGATTTGCGGTACCGAACATCCTGACCGGCCACTAGGCAGATCAAAGGTGGCGTTTATCATTATTCTGAACCAATGCTAGTTATGCAATCGGTCTTAACGCCATTACGCCATTCGTTAGGAAGCACCACATTAGCAGGTGTTGCTTTGAAGTCCCAGCTTCGCCGAAACATGAATAATAAAAACTGAATTCTGCTTCCGTGGCACCGATTGGCATTCGCTCGGTCAGAGGCGGCCAGAGCCTCGCACAAGGACTGTGAGGTATAAGATCGTTACAAGGTTTTCTACGGTCACCTGGACTGTTAGGTATGGCCAACCATTTTTTTTTGTGTTCGTTTCACCTGGCACACAAATGGAACTCATCCTGTTATGTTCTTGTCTTCGCTACATGGAATTTCCATTTCCGGACGGTCGAGCCAAACTCGAGGTAAAGGGAAGAGATAAGGGATGCTATCGATTGCCGGAACGCGTAGCAACCGTAGCAATTGTCAATTGGTTGGACAGTAAACGAAAATCAGGTTGCAAGTGCAACGGAACGCCTTTCCAGAGATTCGATTCTTGTAAACCTGTTAATGAAGATTTACTCAATAGTGGTGAAATAAAAAAGCATGATTTATTAAAAAAAATTACAAGGTCCACCAATTAATTTAGTCATTATTGAACCGAGATACAAATTCTGTTCAAAAGTGTTTCGAACTTGCTACTCAAATTAGAGCCGATTCAATGAGAGATAAAGTTACCGATTAGTGCAAAACGTAGTAACCGTTGCTAGGATTAATCGTCGAGAATAGGCGATGATAATGTAATTATTTTTGTTTTGTCACGGCTTGACTGCCGGGACATATCTTCTCTGGTCCTCGGTCCCCGGCCACGTTTTCTTTTTTAATGGTAAATCCCTACTGAGCGGTTACTGCATTCATCATTGCGTCCATCATTGACCACCTTCTTGTAGGTTTCAAATAGGAAAGAGCGAGATAGCGAAGGGTGGTGATCATTTTTCAAATTTACATCACTGATGCCGATGTTATTGATTCTGCTTCCCGACCCTCGGGAACTGGCCGTCTCGCTATTCGATTTCCAGTAAAAAAAGACCCTCAAAAGTTAATTTTCTCGTCTCTTGGACCAATGTTTAATTTTTCACTTCTAAACCTAATAAAGCCTCGGCTAAAGTACGTGAGAGTCGCCGCCGCCGCCGCCAAATCGCAGGGGACGACGGGACAACTTTTGAAAAGTGAGACGCCCCCGGCAGTAACGCCCAGGTTCAATGGCGGGAAAAGGAAATTGATTTATTGGAAGTAAGCCATGCTGCCAGGGTGGCATACTAATGAGTGTTTGTTTTGCCGCGTTTCCTTTATCTACTAAGACATTTATTTTTCGATCGCCAAGCGCTCCGTTCGGCCTCAGTGATCCGGTTTTTCGGTCGATGGCATTTATTCTCCCGCTTGAACCGGACTTTGGCCACCATCAAATGATGTGTCCGTCTGCCGTGGGATTTAAGACTCTGAATTCCGGGAATTGAAATTCTGGAGATTACCTGTAATAACCTGTAGCTTCTGATTCCAATAGACTATCGGCTGTTTTCGGTACGAAACAAGTAAAACTACGTATCAGATCAGTTCATTACAGGTCAGATTTAAGCAGATTCCACCAAAACAACGGTTTTATTCGTGGTCTTATGTCGAATGATACAGATTGGGATTGGCTGCTAAGTATAGAACAGCTTCACTAGAATAGATTTAAATTACATTCTGTTCTCCGTCATTCTGCGGTAAAGGCTAAATAGCTATACATTCTTAGAGACATCAAACAGGCACCGGCATCTTCACAGAAAAACCAGCCGAGTGATTAAATGGTGGCAATTACCCTTTGTCTAACCATTGATTATACCCATAAAACCATCTTCCTGTCACTAGGCGATAACAATAATGCTACAGGTCTTGACTTATTACTTAGTTCACTGCCTTAGTCGACTTAGTGGAAAAATTACCGTACCCACCAACTACACGACCATCAGAACGTTATTGGGTTGAGTTGCCAATTGATGCAATTAGTTGCAATAAAGTGCAACTGCCAGCATAACATATCACGTCTCTCATCGCCGCCAATTTTCAAGTGAAGGTTGATTGTTACAATTTCAGCAGTGACTATTTCCGACCATTTCCGTTTCCCGACACTTGTTAATGCAAAAAACTCATAAAATATAATCGAACAAATTGACCTTTCCAGGTCTTCAACAACAAGAAAAAAGGTGCGATCATATCTAACGCTGACATTTTATCAACCGCTCTCTTTTATATAAAATTACTACAAAACTGTTGGCGTTTCGTGGGTCAATCAATGGGACGTCAATCAAGCTGAAAACGGTCCTTGTATCTCAGATTACGCTGGATACAGCAGCGGCATACGACGGCATTACTGTTCCATCAAATCACCGGAAGTCCATCGATCGGTTCGGTTGTCCGTCACTCATTGGATTTACGTCAACTCAATGTCACCTGAGCTGTTGAGGAAGTGGATATCTGAAATATTCTCCCCAGCACGGGGAAACTCAAATGCAGTTGATGTCTTAAATTTTATCCATTTGCTAATAGCAGCATAGTGCCAAATGCTCAGAATATGTTAGACCCACTTCGCTTGATTGTTTCGATCGAAAATGGTTTCTGATCAGAAATTTAAGAAAGAGTATACATTACTTTTGGCCTTTGAATGAATTGAATCAATTTTCTGTGCATTTGCAGTACTTAACAGATCGCCAGTTTTGAATATGCAATTTACTTTCTTCACTTCATTTGACAAAGAAGAGTGATGCATTTTGAATTGGCGAAAGCAAAATTAATACAATTTTGTTCTTTTTTTCGCCCATTGCTGCTTGACCATATCGTGAGTAAGACAAATGTCCAAGTGGCGTGGTTAGTTTCCCTGGTTTCTGATTTAGCAGCATGGAAAGTGATGACGTGGCTGACGAAAGAAATTACGCCGTCAGTAGTCGCCGTCGTCGTTGTCAGCTCGCCGGGTACGAAACGAAAGCTACGGCAAAGCAGTGCTCTTCCTTCGGCGTTCCAGGGACCTAGTTTGCCCCAAACTGGATAGATGAATGATGGAACGACCATTCTTCGGGTCAAGTGCTTTTCCATTTGAAACGAGCCACGCGTTCATTTCCGGCATCACGTTCTTTTCACGTTGCGTGATCGTTTTGTAGGTTTTATTAAAGAAACACCACCGAGGCGAGGAAAATGTTCACGGCAAATGGTGTGCGATAACCGTCTGTTGGTCGTGACAAGAGACCACGAGATTATCCAGTGGCGAAATGAAAGAAGGCGCCTTCATCGCTAGAAAAACATGAAAAACTGGACCGTGGCGATGATTCATACCATAATCGGTCAATTGCTGCCTGCAAAGCTGTTTCGCTCACACAGCCATTTTGAACACATGTAGCAATAGCAAAAGTTCTGGTTGGCCGTTTGTTTTCGGAAGGAGAAAAACAAGCAAAAGTCATCTGCTGAAAGGTCAACACGATGGCTTTTGCTGTGGAAATTCGCAGACCAATCATTTCCCAAAAAAGAAAGAAGATGGAACAATCATTCAATGTCTTGCACTTGTGCTGTCTTGCTAAAAACTTTATTGGATTGTTCTATTAGAACAAAAATTGACGAAGAATAGTAGGATATTTTCATTCAATTTTTAGTACTTAAATGACGTTACCAAAAATGTTGTTGCTCGGTAGATGTTAAGATTTGTGGGGTTATTTACGGCTGATCGCCTGTCACAATCAGCTAAGATAAATTAAAGTTCAATCCAAAAATCCCATCCCTTATCAACGCTAGAGCCTGTTACTCAGACAATCCAGCAACTTCTTCATCCCCATAAACGCTTCTTAAAATTCCACTAACAATGCAGTTTTTTCGCTTACTGAAGGATGCTAGAACATTTCAAAAACTTTTGACGAAGGCGTGCATTCGGCAGGTCTCTGACGAAATCACAACGCCGAATGGCATTACTCGGGCAAAACAGCGAGAATGAGCAAAAAAGCACTCGCAAGTTTTGAAAACTTTTTGAAGACTCCCAATTTTCAATTAGGAATCGAACAACACGCTTTTGTGTTTGTCATAAATATTTTGATCTTATCACAAGAAAAGAACAATGTATATCACTAAATGAAATACTTAAGTGTAAACGATTGTCTCTGGCAATTAACTTTGCTTCACTTTCCAAGAAACGTCGGGTCGCATTGGTCGGAGATTAGTGGTAATACATAAGTATGGTTAAAAGAAAACCCTCCGCAGTATGGGTCGAGAGTATTTTTTCTTATTTCGGAGTAACACTGCAATTACGTTGATGATTTTTCTCCTACTTATAATACTTACGCCGCTGAATTTGTAAGAGATAAATTATTGTTTGCAAAATTCTTCATCACTTTTCTCTACGCATAGTAAACCAGTTCAAACTCTCTTAAGGGGTAATAATTAAAGTTACTAGAGTCGGTCAATTAAAGGCTGGTTTTCGCTCAATTTCTATTTTTCGAAATGAAAAACGATTTGATTGACTTTGAAACTACAAACTCTACCACTTCTCATTAAGTCGCATTTGTCTCATGCCCATGTACGAAGCAGGGCACAAGTTCGTCACGAACTTTGTCCTTCTTTCTAAGGATTCTGTTTACAAGAAAGACAGCGGCCGTCGGACGGCAAACAGAAACCGGAAACCGCTACATCGGTTCATTTCGTTGCAACAATTTTCTGCCAACCCAAACCATGAGCCAAGTAGTTTTTTCGAATAAAATTAAATTTGCTGGCTCGAAAAGTTTCACCCATACTACTGCTGACGAGTCAAATATTGATAATGAATTTTATCGGACCGTCGTCTTTGTTTCACAACGCTCACTACTTTCCAATCAATAGAGTGGCATTGTCATTCGATGAAGTTTTCAAACTTTGCTCTGTTGTGTGTGCATATTTTCTTATCTCGTGTGAGTTGTGCCGTAAAGTTTCCTTATCTTGGTAAAGCCGTCTACTTGTATGTTGCGGTCGAAGAAGTTTGACTACCATAATCCTTTATTCAATGCATGTTCCATGTCTGCTAGCTTTAGAAGTTAGGTAGCTTCGTGGAAGTTTTTGGTACAAAATGAATTCAACATTTTTTTTAATCAAACGATGCTGAGTTATGACACATTGAGAGGTCTCAAATTCTTTATTTCTTTTCAACAAGGACAGAGTAGAGACAGTATTAACTATATTATACCGAAAGATACTTTCAATCTAGTTATAAATGGATTAGGGGGATATTTTTTCAATTAAAACTTATAAAAAAAAGTTCTCTTGGCTGGAAAATTGTCTCTGGTTTCCAGAGCAGTACCAAAACCAGACAAGATTACAGTTCTAAGCCTTGTCAGGTGCTACGTTGAATGTTTGCATCCAGAACACGTTTAGGTGTATCTAAGCATTTCCTTTTTTCCGATCGTGACAAGCTTGTCGAATATCAGTCTAGCTTTTTTTTGTTACCTACACTGCCCCAGTTCCGAGCATGTTTCACCCACTCGCAACTGGCATTTACCAGGCCAAAGATGGCCAACTGTAAGACGGTACGGGTTGTTGCGTGCAACAGTTTGTCGGCCGAGGATTATAGCGGGCTTCAAGAATAGTAAATGTTTTCGCACAACATATTACCAGCACTTGCTGCATTACCTTGTGCGAAAGAACCGTTGGAATTTCCCGTCGGAGTGATATGATAGCAAACAACGATACCTTCTGCTACGTTCCACACAAAAGCCCACATACCATGCACCGCCTTGAATCCTACCAGTGGAATGTTTCGGATGGTTTTCATATTTTCGAAGCTACAAGGGTTTGAAGGTACTAGTTACGGTACCAAGCTTCTTAAAGGAAAAAATGGAAGACACATACTAACAAGTGGTTGAAGTGTCTAATGACTGTATGATAGCCTAATATTATTCAAACAAGTTGTCGTCTCATGCGGTCGAGTAAGCGACAAGGCGTCTCCACCAACAACCCCGTCTAATATTAATAGCTACAAATTTACGATGCCATTATTAAGTTGATAGTTGTGGGAATATGGAATAATGGACTTATTCGAAACTAAACCCCTTCATGAGTTTATGACGAAAAACCTGCTCACAAATTGCCATAAGAAATTAAAACGCACACACAAATGAAACTCCATCCAAGTCCATGGTGCCACAGAAAGTCGGAAACGAAGGCTGCTCCGGGTATCACTTGGCTTTCCACAGAGGCTCTATCGCGCCGTGGATGACTCACGAGCTCCATGGAGTGCGTGAGAGTACTTTGAAACCATTTTGCTGATAAGGGCCAGACAGGCCGGTACGAAACATGAAAAGCACTGTTCCAGTCACCCTCCCCACGGCCACATGCTGGGGCGTGGGCCCCGGAAAAACGCCACCATATGGTGACGAGGGCACGGTGCTTAACGCGCTTTTCCTGCCCGGATCGATAGGCGCGTCCCATGGCGGCGAGGACGACACCGGAAGGCGCAGGTTTTTGGCCATCTACTATCGCATGGAAGACACCGTTCCCGTTCACCCGAACCGAACCACTTACCTTCCAGTTGGTTCATGGCTGACGGCTGGTACCGTTCGTCGGAGTCGTACAGGTAGTTGCTGGCACCGTGCGCTGCGCCGATGAACGCGATCAGCAAGCAGATCAACAGTCTTCTCACCGTGCACCTATTCATCGTGACTCATTCGCTGTTTTCCACGCACAGACACAACCGACACACCACCAACCGCTGCTGGTTTCGAAACCACTTAACCGTCACTTTGCGCCCAGGTTACCAACGCAACTGAAATGCTATTTTCAAAATTTTCCCGTACCGGAAACGGAGCACCTACGGTGGCTTCACTTGGCTATCGGCCCAGAGCACCGGAGATTGTCGCAGCCACTCTTACGGAAGGCTTGGCGTTTGTTTTGAATTGACAATGGGGCTGTCGTCGTCGTGGTGGGCTGACAGGGCACAGGAAAGAGCTGACTCAAAACGCTGATCCGACGTAACGCACGTGGTGCACACACACCGACACGCACACGGGATCGTGTTGACACACACCTCGGCGGAACGCGCTTCCGAAAGCCACCGAATCCGAGAGCGCAATGATGGAGCACCGTGCCCGTTACGACGTTCTTATATATAGGCTGGCAGCTGCTCCGGCTCCATCCGGCCGCCAGCCACCTCGGACCGTCACCCCACGGGGCCGTGCTGTGTTGCACGACGCACGCCTTGAAATGGTCCCGAGCCGAACCCGAAGCCAGCAGCACGACGACGAACGACGGAGCGCAACAGCGTCGACAGCAACACGTCTCGAGCGGCACCACCATGATCTGTCTGGTGGCGGCACTGGCGACGTGGCCATCCGACTCCAGGCGAACGCCCGGGTGCGGGGCGGGGGCGGGTCGGATGGACAATCTTCCCACGGCCACGACCAGGACGACATGGCGGCGACTGGTGGCCGACACACGATAAGGAACCCCAAGCATCGGCACGCCGTCATCACTCCGGAGGCGCGCATAGTTAGCGTTGTAACGTGACGCTCGACAGTGCCCGGTCCAGGCGCTTGTATTTCTACACGGTCCACGGACATCCTGGCGGCTAGATAGGGGGGAAAAAACGGAAAATCATAACTCTTTCCCACAAGACACTTTGTCCGATGTACATTGGAGGAGTTTTAGGGCCCACCGTGGTACCACCGCTCGGTATTAATGAATGGGCTTCGTTGGCAGGCTGCCTTAAATCTTTTTTTGTCGCCGTCGTAAAAACCGAGTGGTCTCCGATTCCCTAGCCACATTCGTGTGTATGGTTTAAACACTAGGCTGCCTTTCAGCTTAGTTCAAAAATGTCCTGTCGGGAGCCACGAGCCCGTTTACCCACGACAAGGTTCCGCTGTTGTTGCACCAAAAACAATTAAGAACCCCCCCATAAATGACCTCCAACAACACTAATGACTGCTAAACGTACGGAGGGGTCGCACAAACAAATATAAACAAACGGCCGCGTTAGGAGGTCTCAAAGTGTTGACCTTTTCAAAACGTCAATTATCGCTAATTGGGCTCTGCGTACGGTGCAGTTTAGGTGAATCATGAGACTTGGACATGGTGTACGCATTCGCGATTCCCTTCGAGGTGCAACGTTCGAATTTTCGTGTAAGGGTCTCAGAAGATAAACGCATATTTGTGTACTAGTTTAGGACGAGTTGGGCATTAACTTTTTGTTGTACCCATTTTGCTAGGCTCATTAAACCTTTGAGCAATCAGAAAAATTCACGATACGGAATAGGAGTTGGAAAAAGAGACACACCTTTCAGTGATCCGGCCCATCTATGGCACTCCTTTTTACTTATTTAACTAGTTTCCTTACACGACAAGCATGAAACTATTCCATTACGACCCGTTCCCCATGGCGTCAAATTGGCTCTAAGAACTTGAAAGTTGCCATTTCAAAGCCATGCCCGTCTGGAACTCGATGCAAGTGAAACTATCGTTGCAGCTTTTGTGACTAACGTAAGACGTGTTGCGCCAACTTCACCGGGTGGCGGATGCGTAAGCGCCTCATTAGAGCCAGTGCCGAGCGGCGCCAAGCACAATATTACTTTTTTAATCACATTATTCACATGGTGCCAGCATGGGCGCCGGTAGTAAATTTCTTATCTTCCCGGGGCAGGATCATAAAAACGGTGGGCAGATTTCTTCCTAGTGCTGCCATTCTCCGCCGCTACGCATTAGTTCGGTCTCGTGCATCGGTGTATATTGAATTAGAAAGTCTTTCTCGCTAACGACAATCACTCTTCAAAACGACGCAGCACCTAGAGCGATAATCGCCTCATTTACCATTCGTTCTATGCAGTGAGTGATTGGAGGGTCTTAAGCTTCCGTTACGGTAAGATAGCTTCACCACTATTTTATTATCTCTATTGCCGTAATACGGGTGCATATTTAAAACACAGACTACCAGGCGCCTCCATTAGTGGCGCTGATGTTGAATTTACACTCATGATTTGAAGTAGTTTGAACAGTTTATATGCGACTAAAATAAACAACCCTGGACGTAGAAATTGATCGTGAGATAACTAACTAAGCGAAAACAACATATTGAACAAATCATATCAACTACCTATTCACGCGCTCTAAAGTTGGTTTTCTTGCCGTTTTATGTTGTGGAACTTAATAAAAAAAGTTGCAGGCACATACGGCAGACCAATTAATGTGAAATATTTGTTAAACGTTCACCCATCACCCCATGTGTTACTGCACCTTAAGCAAGGGCCCGACATGTCCAACGGCGTACGGGCGCAAGTGTGGATCAAGATATGAGAAACTTTACTACCGCCACTGACACTGTTATTCGAAATCGATTGAAAACTGTCTCAAAAACGCCGGCAGCCATGGGACGCGTGCTGAGTGTCATTTCTCACCATTTTGTTTCTTCGTCGTTTTTCCTACGCGAGGTCGTCTCCAGCCGTGCAGCAAACAGCAGATGTCCCGCTGGTTTGCCGATGATCCGCCCCGTGATCCTGCGAAGAGCGTTTCCGGCGTCTCTCCTGCGTCAGTGGACGGTGACTGAAGCGATTAGTGACTGAAATTGCTCATTGCCACCCTCAGGCACCACTTTCACCGGCAGCTATCATAATCGAACGTAACAGCGTATCACTTCTATGCGGCGAATAAAAATAATACTCTTGCACAACGAAACGGCACGCAGTTGGAACGAAAAATAGAATCATCGAGATCCTTTGGCGAAGAATGAAAAAGGAGCAAAGCAAAATGGTATCTTCCAAAGTAGCCAAAGTTGCTTAAAGTACTTTGCCCATTGGGCAAAATCGTAGCTGACACCCGTCACAAGCTGGGCTACCTTGCAACCGAATTCACCGCAGAACGGAAGGGCGAAATGTCGTCTGGATGACGCTCAAAACTCTGTTTGTTCCGGCTAGCGTGAACCGTTGTTGAGCCCTAACACTTCGGTAAATACCACTGAGGCAACGATGAGGCTTTAGCTGCCGATCAAGAAAGGTGTCAAATAAAGAATGGTGGAAGGTGTGCCACGATAGCTATATTGTAAGTTCCAGCAAAGATCCTTTGTGAGTTGGCGAATTATTGTAAGTTTAATTGATCTGTACGAAGTTGAAAGGGACAAAATATTGTAATGGCCATATTTTATAATATGTAAAAAAAGAGTATTTATATAAAAACCTTCAATAACTTACGCCACAAAATGAAGCGTAAAAAACTGTGACAATCAATCAATCGATAATGACCGTTCCCCGTGGCACGTCCCTATTTACAGCCACTGATTGGTTGATGTAGAATATCGATCACACTAGATAAGGAATAAAGCAACCACCACGATAAACAATGAGAGATAACCATGAGAGATTCACCTCATGTGGTTTCAGCGCACTTATTGGACCAAACATTAAAAACGGCCCAATCCTTGAGATATCAAACAGTTAAAACATCGTTAACGTTACTAAGACAAAAGGTAGCAAGAATGGAATAAAACTAGCGGTTCAAGTTTGTTGTTAAAAAACATTGTTTTGCTGAGAAAGTTATAACTAACTTCCCGTTGTCTATCGGGAACCGTTGCGGGAGGAGAGTGACCTATTTTGCACCAGCATGACCACACGGCCACACGACTTGATAATGAGTTTCAGGTTAAAGTTGTCAACGGCATGGCCGAATGCTTCCACCACAGCCATTGGGCGATACGCGTCGTCCTTAGCCGTCAATATGGTTACAGGTCCTCCCGAGTTCAATCCGATAGCAACCGGATAGGAGGGTTTTTCGACTATTATTAAATAATTACTTTACGAGCTGTCCCTCATTAAACTTCAAAGCATTCGCCAAACCGGATGCAGTGCACCGAAAGATAGATCAACCGAGCGACCCCAGTAGGACCAAACTGAAGTCGTCTGACGGCGAACGTGCGCAACCGGACCAGACCGAGGTATTCGGTTACGGTGGGTTGTTTCTCGTGAAGCCCGTTAGTGGGCTATCGGCCGGAAAGAGAAATATCGCCGAAATCCCTTCGCTACGTCATACAGCCGCAACCACAAAGTTGCAGCGTCCGAGGCCTTGAACCAATCATTAGCATGTCAATCACTGGATTATGTTTCCAATTATACCTTCCAGCGCCACCATCCTACCTTCTCACTATGATATCCGGCACGGTTCCAGGTCCAGTGGGGAGGAAATATGAAATTTACGATATGACAGTAAAGACACCCGAAAACGCCTACGCAGCACGATACCAAGAGGGCAAAGAAGATGGTTCGAAGATGGTCGTCGGA
Source organism: Anopheles bellator (assembly GCF_943735745.2). Taxonomy (NCBI): domain Eukaryota; kingdom Metazoa; phylum Arthropoda; class Insecta; order Diptera; family Culicidae; genus Anopheles; species Anopheles bellator. The sequence goes on from NC_071286.1 coordinate 61,687,035, forward strand.
CCGCCTTATGCTCTCTAGGATCCCAAAGGAAGTTGAGAAAAAAATAGTTACGGACGGAATGAGAATTTATGAGACAGTAGTTCATTGTACCCTATACGATATCCTTTCGTGATGTAATATGATGAGTATTTGGATTTTAGACCACCGTATGACATTGATACGAGTGCATATATTGATATAGGATTATCACTTTAAATTATAATTAACCAAATCCCCGATATTGCTTCCGTAACATAATTTATGGATATAATACTATCGGATGTAATGTCTAACGGAAAGAAACATCAATGGCTTGAAATTTCTATTTTAATCAAATTTATCTTGCTGTGAGGCATCAAAATAATAGTATTAAAATTAGCCAACGCTTTTGTATATTACGCGCGTAGCGTTCGGAACAGAATTTAAAAAAACAGATCTTATCTGGTAGCACATCCATATACGAATGTTAGTTATATCTTTTATTCGCCTCATTACCTGCCTCATCGAGGTCTTCCGGATACCGTACTACATACCGGTGTGATTTACCTCTGTTCCCTATGGTCTTCTGACTCAACTTTTTTTTCCTTCCCTAACAAACCACATCCTTGCCCATCGTTCGAGCCACTTTAGTGACAATTGTTTGCTTATACCTAATCATTTGTACATTGTTTCGTTCGTGTCAAATAAATCTAACTATGTAAACGCGTGATCCTAGCTTAAGACTACACATGGCTCACGTTACTCTAGAAGGTACAGTGTGTTAATAATGTATTTTCAAACGCCCCACACAATGCAAACGCCCTTTTGCCGAACGAAATGACCGGGTTGAGTTGTTGAAGTTTATACCATCCTTAGGGACTAACTATCCTAGGAGATCGAAGGCCAAAGCAATCGAACAATTGGAAGAAATGTGTAATGCTTTACACGTTGTAGGTTTTTACTACTAAACCAATACCTGATGTAGAATGGAGATTCCATGGGAATCGTATTGTGTATTTAACAGCGTTCTATCCATTAGTGTAGAAAAATAGTTCCGGAAAACATACTTTAACAAACGAAGCACAATATAGGACGCATCGCCCATAGCTAGTTATAGCAAAAGTGTTTAAAAAATGAATTAATAAAAGCATTCAATGATGCCAATACACACATACAAAAACGACATGTTAGTATGTATAACTAAAAAGGTGTAGACAAAAATGCAAAAATTACACAAAATACAGTGAGCATCATGTGTCTTGAACTGTCGATTTCGAAGAGCCCAAAAGCCGTCGGACACAAGTCCATCGATACAAAACTGATGGGTAGCAAAACCGAACACTGTTTCTTTAGAGTAATAAATAAAATGGTAAACACGTCCGAAAAAGAATGATTTCTTTAATCGCTATGTTTGTCGATTTACAATCACTGTAAGGCGTTTGATTGCTTCATTGCTGTTTGATACAATGATACATTGGAAATCATATTCATGGATGTTCGGCAATTGCACATAAAAACGGATAAAAAACTGGACTGATTGGAGGAGTAAATTTGAAGTAAGTAATGAAAGCAATCAGACTTAAAATGTGGCCAAATAAAACTAGCTTTCCACTATCAAGGTTGTACAAGACAATGGGAGCTCGGCACTCGTGTGGGGAGAAACATAAAAAAATGAAACTATATTTTCGTTTTACAACTGTCACTTCTTACTAATCGGACCGGATGATCGATGTCCACTGCTTCACGCGTCGACCATCGTCCCCATGTCATAGAAAGAATAAAGTGTTTGACGATAAATCTCCCCCAGCGACGGTATCAAACCCCATCGATATCCTCGAATCCACCAAAGTTAAACACAGTCGAGTTTATTTCTATTCTTTCAATCATTAGCAAAACATCTATTAACTAACGTAAAGCAAAAAACCGAAAGCTTTGCTGATCCTAACATAATTCTAGAGAACCATTCCACCTCCGGACTTCCAAACCATTGTGGAAGGTTTGCGCTTTTAAAGTTTGGAGCGTCACTGCCATTCTTGTTTATTGTGATTGTTCTCTGGTCACGTGTCCTGCTTCGTCCAGATTATTTCTTATTGCTAACAGACTCACGGCCTTGGAGCATTGTGGTCGGTCAGTTTTACTTTCCGGGCTGTGCTGTACCCAACACCATGAACAAGGAAATATGCAGCACATGACTACAGTGCACTCAAGCTGTACTCAAGAGTGGGCAATATGTATAATATAAAAGAGCACGCAAAGTTATACTCATGAATGATGGCCAATTGGCAAAAGATTAACGCAATGCAGAAAATAGATGCAAGAATAAAATACCAACACAGAACGGTACCTAACCATACTTAAAGAAGTGATTCTTTTCCGGTTTGTATGTGTGTTCGCGCCTATGTGTGTATGTGTATGTGTGTATTGGCGCGTTAAGAACAAAAATGTGAACGACATTATCATAAATTTCTACATTAATCGTATTAGCTGCTGTTAAACCTAAACACTAGTTGTTATCGAACTCGTAGGTCCTGGTTCACGTTACTTCCATCGTATTCCGGTACACATCGTACGGCGCAAGAGTACATTTCCTGTTTATTATTTCGTAACCAATAAACATACGTTCTACATTATGCAGGGATGAGAAACGGGGTCGGTATGTTCAATATATTTCATTCGGCAAAGGGGTACGTTGCTTGTGTATTTCTTTGACTATATCATCTTTCTATTCTCCCGTTTTTATTATCTAATTATTTACATTCTTTAATCAGCCACGAACACGCAGCGTTATCGTGAAAACCAACCAAGATGCTCTTTTTGCTTCCGTTACGTCAGTCCGGTCCTTTTCACTCATCCACTAATCTTGTAGCTACACATCTTGTAACTGTAACTATCAACGAACAAGGATCGCAGCTGATCGCGCAGAACTTGTTGCTGTTGCCACTTCGTCACCCACATACACCCTGCAAACCCTGCTTCACTGTGCTATGTAACGCGTCACCTGGCATATGGCTCAACAGTCAAATTACAGTAAATTATAATCGTATCCGTTACCAGACAGATCTCTGTTTTACCAACCGGATCGATTGTTGGAGCCTCCGCCACGAAATTTATTATTATTACCACCACGGTAGCCTCCGCGCATCATCGGACTCCCATTGCCACCTCCTGACCCGGTCGCCGTGACAAAGGGGCCACTGACTGCACCACCCATCATCAATCCGACCTGGTGAAGGTTGCCCCGCAGTGCTCCGCCGACGACGCCGCCACCGCGAAAGTACGGCGAATGGCCGCCACCGCGATTGTGACCACCTAGGCCACCGCGGCCACGTGGTGTGCCAACAGCTCCTCCACCACCACGATAATTGTTGCCCTTCATTTGGCCACCGCCAAACGGAAGCGGCGGAGGAGGTCGATTCGGAGAACCGAACAGTCCCGGAGCATCACCCGAAATCGGGGGTGGCTGGTCGGCCCAGATCTGAGGCATAGTGGAGGGAGGCGGTTGATTAATGTTACCGATCAGTCCAGGGGGCGGCGGCGGTGGTACGCTGCTGAAACCACCAAGCCCGGTAAGGCTCATCAAACTGGGCGGAGGAAGATCCCACTTCGGATGCGGTCCAGTTGGCGCAAACGGTGGATCCGGTAAGAGCGGTGGCCGTTGCTGATGGATCGGTTGCGTTGGAGTACTGTTACCGCTCCCGCAAGCGGTACCATTGTTCGCCAACGCTGCGGGCACCGTAGTTCCCCCCAGCATTTGCATCGGTGATCCACCATGCTGACTCGAAGATCCTGCTCCGACTGCATCATCCCGTACACCTCCCATCGTCCCATCCTGTGATGTAGTTTCGGTGCTGTCCTCGTCTACACTTGGTTGGGCTGTAAAAAAATGTAAATAGTGCACGAAAATGTGTTCGGAAAAAAATAACTCTTCGAATGTCCCGAAGCGTTTTGTCGTCCTGTCCAGCATACCAACTTGGCCCATCGCGGTCACTGGGCAGAAACCAAATACAAATCAATTACATTCAACACTTACCAGACGAAGGCGCCTCGTGCGTTGCTTGGTCATCGGGCGTCGGCCCACAGCCATCTTCATCCGATAGGTCCATATCAACACTTTCTGTGTTGTCGGTAGGGTTCTTCCTGCTTTCATCTCCGGTGCCAGATTTTTCTGCAGAACATGGCGAAACATAAAGAAGCATATACTCCTGTTTTACCGAGGATTCAGTATGGTGCAAGCGCCACAAGATGCATGAAATTTCGATCCATATTGACGATAGTCAAAAGTTGCGCGTATGCTACTAGTGAAGCGAATCATACTTGAATTTTGTTGAATACTAAAACGTCATCACGATGATGATTTACCTGAGGTAGGTGGCGGTGATTGTGACGTTTCCGTTTGGTTGCTCATCAGCAGGGCTGGCGGTTTCGTCAGGTCAAACCTTTCTCGCTCAAAGTTTTGCTTTTAATTGTTTTAATGATTTAAAAAAAATTGTTGCTGTTAATTCATATTGACGGCGGAACGACGTAAAACCTCATAGTTCCAACTTACCAAAAAGTCATCGATCTCTAGTAGCGAAACCGGCGTTTGAAGTGTCGGTAAGCTTAGATCGCCCTCTTCATCGCCATCGAGAGCAGTGTTTCCGTTCGCATCGTCCCCCGACTGTACACTATTATCAGTCCCGTCATCTTCATGACCGGTCTCGGCCCCACCCAGCCGTACGGTACTGTTGTTGCCGCTGTTAGCAATCTGCGCCGCAATTGCTTTCTCCAGCGACTGTATTCGCATATCGAGATCTTTCGATTCTTCCCCCTCAGGCTCTTTTGGGGCAATGGAGGGTGTCGTTGTTGTCGTTGTCGGGACGATCGTTAACGCGGACGAAGAGGGTAGCCTCAGGTCTACATCGTTCGATGCTGTCGGAAAAGTACTGTCTTGACATCCCATCCAAAGTGTGTTCCGGCTATCAACCGTATCCCCGAGGGGAGCAGGTACGGGCTGCGGAACGGATCTTCGATTTTGACCAGACCCTTGACTTCTTGCCGACAGGTTAGCCGAGTTGTCATGCTCATCTATGTCCATATTGCTCGCATTCCTCCCTTTCGGTAGCGGCCCTCCAGGCGATCCAGTAAGCGAGATCAGATTGCGGTGATCAACATCGGCAAGGCGACCTTTATCCTTCAGAAAGGGGGGCACACCGAGACTGTTGGGAAGCTGGCGATGGTCAACATCTTGCAACCCTCTGTCGACACTGCCACGATCATAATGAGACGGAGACACGGGAGCCTCTAGACTTTGAAAGCCGGAAGAATCCTAAAAAATAATTTGCAACGTTATTAAAATAAAAATACCATTTCACGCATTTCTTGCGCTTCTTCTTCGGAACCAGTCCAAAAGAGCCCGAAAAATAATGCTCTCCCAGTATACTTACATGCGTTCCGTCCCATGACATTTGCATGTCCCAAGTCGAGTTGTACTCATCGGATGCATCAAGATTAATGGGGGGCATCGGGGGAGGCAACAATGGGGCAGTGGCCGACGATTGCCGTCCGACACCGGGTTGCGGAGAGCCGTAATCGGACAAGACTCCCGGGTTGTACGGTTGGCGGTAATTGCCGTTACCCGATCGGCCGCCGGGACCGTGCGGTGTCGACGTTGCCCACGGATTACCGGCCGACCCGTACGGTCCCACCGGATGCGGTACGATACCTGGTGGGGGCTGTGGTGGCGCAACGATACCACCGACGCCCTGAACAGTATTTCCCCCACCAACAGTACCGCCACCTCCACCACCCGGTATACCGCTCGGTGGTACGCTAGAGGGCGCATGATAACCTGATGGATCGGGGAAAAAAGACTTCAGGAATTCGTTTACCCCTTCCGATTCTTCCTTACGCGAATTTATCACTTGAATTGGTTGAACTGTTCACCACCGCACGCGCAAGGCAAGCCGCAATTCGAAAGGGAAAATACAGAAACGAAAGAACAACATCATCAGCCATGTGCTTGACCAAGGAAACTGACGTTCCACGCATATATCGCTACGAAACACGTGGCGATGACGACAATGAGGTGTAATACTACTTGGCTCGATCTGTGTTCTCGCTAATTTTTGAACTCGTGCTCTAAGTTAACTACTTTTCCATCACAAGGTACCAACCGAGAATGAAGTCTAAAACGGGACTAGTGATGGCGAAAGTGTCTAACGATGGCGAACAACTTACCACTGTGCATCACTGAGGGCGAATCGCTTCGGTTAAAGTCGTTAATATCGAACGGTAAGCTGCCTCCGTCCATGTAGCTGCGCCGCTGATGATGCATCTGAAAGTAACCTTGCTCATCCGGCAGAATGATGTCGAGATCGGAAGGCCCGGGTGAGGGAGCGTTAATGTCGGGTGACGGAATCGGACTCGGCAGGCTGGTTGTTAGTTCGTCCAACTTCTTTTTCATGCTCTTTAGCCGGTTGCCAAAATTGCGATAGGCCTGTAACAACATCACGCAGTAGGGGAGGTAAGATTCGTCGAAAGAATACAATGGACCGTGAATGAATTAAGGTTGACTTACGTTTACTACGACCTTCACTTCGTTCCGCTGATTGCTATAGAAGGACTCTGCTTGCTCTAGCACGGTCAACAGGACTCGGCGTGACTGCAGCTCCGTCTTCAAGTTCTCAACGAAGTGCTTGTACTGCGCTAGCTGATCCTCGATCTCCTGCTCAACCTCTTCCACCTTCTTGCGATCCTTGCCCTTAATCGATCCCATCACCACGTCCACCTCGACCAACGGTTTCTTATTCAGGCTCTTGAACGTCTGGTCGGTTTCGCCTTCATATTTTACGCAATCGCGCACATTTCCCACCAACACGGACGCCTGGTAGTCGTCCGCGTCCAACTGCACGTTAGCAGTGGCTGATTTCGTTTCGGCCAGCTTCGTCGGGCCAGTCGCGAGCGTTGCGCCAGTCGCTCCCGACGATGACGATTGGTGGTGATGATGGTGGTGGTGATGATGATGGTGATGATGCTGCGTAGAATCGTGTTGATGTTTGGACTGTTGTTGCTGTTGTTGTTGCTGTTGCTGCTGCTGCTGTTGTTGTTTTTTAGCTGAAGGAGTAGTCACACTGAGGAGACCGTTCAGATCGGTCAAAAACTCCTCGTTGTACACTTCTCGCTGTTCCCAGATCTTAAAGATTCGCAGTATCTTGTGCTTCACTTTTTCGTCGCGCACCAGTGTGGTGGCCTTTTGGAGGTACGTTCCCCAGCTATCAACAAACTCGTAGTTTTTACGCTTGCTATACTGAATCACGTCGTTCGCCAGGTAGAATAACGTAAGCCGGCTCTCTATTTTCACTACAACGATGGTAAAGAGATAAACTTTATTGAAAGACCAACTATTACACATAAGAACAAAAAATTCCAAGCGCTTTTGGTGTCTTTTCTAAGCCTGCTTAGTTAACGACTAGATGTTACACAGCAGTGGTTGGAAAACTCTCTGGTTAATCAAAACGGTCTTCTATTAATTAAAAGTTTACAATTACAACAAATACGAATACGAATACTATGATCTTAAATCATGCGTTCACACGTTTTTGAAATGTTTCAAAGGCTCTTTGAAGTATTTAGTCATGTTCTTTAAGCCTGCGAACAAAACGGCAAGCCAAATGAAAGGCAGGAAAAGGAAGCCGAGGGAGATACGTATTGTCCGCATTGGTCGAAAGTGTACTCACCCTGCTTTAGCACGTTCAACCAACTGGTGACAATCTTTTTGTGATGCGCTCGCCGCTGTAAACACCAGGCCGACAGGTGCTGGATGCTCTCCTGTGTATCCTTCAGATCCCGTAGTTTCTGCTCAAAGGCGGCCACATCGAATTCTCCCGACACAACTGACCCACTGTTCCGACCGGCTACCACAGTGGTGGTTGTCGTTTTCGTCGACATGCTGTGGCTGACGCTCTGTCTGTCCGTGACCGTGTGTTTTGTTTACCTGCTGCGTAAACTCGCGCACATACGCGGCACGTAATCCTAATCAACAAGAAGCTTGCCGTTGACCTAGTTGCCGGGACTATTGTTAGTTTGGGGCATGATGCCGTTTACGACGCTTTGCGGAACAACCTCCTACGCGGAGGCTATGTATCACCAAAAACAGATCCACTAACGGCTGCCACTCGGAGACAAATCAACCACTGGTGGTGAGGTCTTGTATCTTGCGAAAGCTTGCTTGAAGTCTGGGCACTGAGCATCGAAATACATCACTTCGCCACAGCTAGCTGAAAAGCGTAGGAAAACCGTATGTCACCAATCTGCCAGCTATTAGAGCGTTTTCCAGAGCGGCAATCAGAACTGCTGCAGTATGATTTGCGGCCTTTGCACTGATATAAATAATAGTCGGGTGTATTGGCCACACACATACCCGGTCACAGCAACTTCATAGAATGGGGAACAGATCACAACCACGCGGGATGGTGCGATTAGTTATTCCTAAAGCCGTTGTTGTTATTCTCCAAAACAATATTCACTGACTGTGGGACTGACGAGTTCCCGGTCCTCCGCCCAATCGCCGGATCTTTCAACAACACCTAATAACCAACGCCACAACACGCCCGAATGACCACACTGCGCGGCGACGGCTTTGGTGCCCACAAACTCGCAACACTCCCGTTAGTCTCCCGCGGTGCTATGCCGTCCCGCGAAGCGTCCCGAAATATCTCACATCAGCCGAGCGCGATTTGTTGTCCGAGAAAACTCCATTCTGTCCTGCTGATACAGCCGTGCGTAATAAAAGACCTCTTTTTCTCGCACAATATTCGAGGAGCTGTCAAAATGGTGCTGTGAACTTCTTCCTCCTGTTTGGCAGTTTCTTCCTCTTTTGGACACAACACCATTTCACGCACACATCCATACGTCACACGCTCGCAGCCAGGTCCACGAACGCAGCCACCACAAATTCGTATACCATAACCCAGGTGGTGAAAATGGCAGTTGAATTAGCACTCCAAATTGAATTTATATCCGAAAACCGTTAACTAATATTTTTAAATGTGTTTGATTTATGATTAGCGTTATGTTTTCCAGCTCAAGAGTAGGTATTAAAAGGAAATGTTTGCGCTCACTTACTTATATGTTTTGCCAAAAATCATCGTAAAATTAATACAACCTATTATCGATATTATGGTGTGGCCAAAAATTTACCATATACGGGCTACACGACAAAAGTTCATATCTTATCGGGCCCTCAAAACAAAAAAAGCACAAGATTTCATGCTTGGTTACTTATTCGCGATTTCGACACAAATTTGTCAGTCGTTTGCGCTCTTCAGGTCTCGAATGTAAAGGCCGGTCTACACGCTGCGATCTGCAATGCAATATCGCTTGAAGTGACATCTCCGGAGACGTCATAAATGTCACTGCCGCGGGTGGAAATCTGAAGACTCGACATGCAATTTGTGAACAAATTTCAAAACAGGTCAGTTTGTCGGTTGACTTGTTGATGTTTTGTTTTGGCCTCTTATTTATATTTTGGACGCTTCGTCAACGTTCGCGAAAGTGTGTAACTGAATTTATAAAAATTTACGAAAGTCTGCCATGTCTTTAGCAACTAAAAAATAAAACCGAAAAGCACAATGGTAAGGCAAACCAACACAGTGTTGCTTCCATGGCTGATTCCAACATGTCCAACCGACAAACTGACCCTATTTTGAAATTTGTTCACAAATTGCATGTCGAGTCTTCAGATTTCCACCCGCGGCAGTGACATTTATGACGTCTCCGGAGATGTCACTTCAAGCGATATTGCATTGCAGATCGCAGCGTGTAGACCGGCCTTAATACTTTTCATTGCCAGTTAAGAGTCAAGATTAGTTAAGTGTACTAGAAAAAACAAGAATGAAGTTCTGTGCAAAATTTGGCTACAATCCAAAAGAAATCCGTTTGCTCGAATTCCCCACTGGAATTTTGAAATTGTTGATAGTAAATATATGTAGTTCCCTTCCGAAAGTGAGCAACTGATCGCAAGAATTATAGAACACCACCACACAGGGTATCGATTCTCACGGCCGATTAAAATAGTCGATTACGATAACCAGATAATACGATACGATAATTTCTTATTAATTTTCAATGTTTTTCATCACTCGCGATGTAAGGCGCGGTTGCGGTGGCAGAATAATGGGCATATTTTGCCTCTGGCCCCTCACCGTGTGCCATGTGATCGACCGATACAGTCCTCTATACGAACGACGATCTGCTGGAGCCGACCGATCTGCTGGAGCGAAAGTTTGAAGTGGTCGTCTCGACACCGATTTCAGAATATCATAGAGTACGACCCCGAGGGTGAATGCTTCGTTGCCAAAACCGATCAGTTCGATCTGCTGGAAGAAATCTAAACTCCACTCTGCAGTGCTCGTATGCTCGAGGAAATGATGAATGAACTGCAGAACGATCACCGCACATTTGCAGATTATCTTCCGGCAGATGACGTCAGCAGAATAGGCGCGAGTATCCTTTTCAAAATAATTGTCGCTCCTTCTCGTTATAAATGACCGTTCACTGCTTATCGAGGGCACCGCTTTCCTACAAATCTAGCACAAGATTGCGGAACAATCCGAGCTCCTTTCAGCCGTTCATAACAGCACAACCAAAGGTACGAAACCGGGATAGAAAAAATCCCTGTACAAAGGCACAGTGTCACTGAGTTAGAAAACTGAAAATTCATCCAGGCCCCGCGGCACGCGGCATGGCCAATTCCAGGCGAACGGTTCATCATTTTCCTCATCGCTGACCCTTAAAACAAGTACGCCCTCGTGTCCTCATGCCTTACAGCTGTGGCCAACATTCAGCCAATTCAAATTGGCTTAACTCTTCTGCGTCTTCTGCGTCTTGTGTCCGGACCGGTCATCCATTAAAGAGTTAATCCATCGAGAGATCACGGTCGCTGAAGCTGCAGCTGGCGAACTAACACATCCACCAACGCGACCGGATGTGCCGCGATCGTACAGCATTGCGATATCTTATCAACCGGTAAACTTGAGATGCGGTGGTTCTGTGTTACCTCTAGAGAAGAATTATAAGCTCGCACGCATTACGCATCATCCGCCAGTAATCTAGCAGACGAACTTGCGGTTTGCTAACGTTACAATACGAACCTGCGAGCAGAGCCGCACTGCTATGGACCGCGCAGAACCGCATCACGAGCGTTTGTCGGTCGAAGAGGAACTGTTCGCAAAAGAATCACGTGTGGTGAAAAAGGTTGGTGACCGAAATGTGCGTGCCTATAATCTACCGCAGCGATCAATCCGCTTCGTAAAAGATCTCGTAACAACGTTGGTAAGTTTTATCACATTGGTGAATATCTGTGTCCTTGTTGATGTGCTCTGTGTCCCGATAGGTTGAAGAACAGTGGCGCTACCTGTTGACCGTGTTCGTGGCCAGTTATGTCGTCAGTTGGACGTTGTTTGGCGTTCTCTGGTACGTCCTTTCGTATGCTCACGGAGACCTGGAGGTAGATCCGGAAACCGGTGGCCAGTTATCTACCACTGTTCCGCGCTGCGTAGACGGAGTGTTCTCCTTTCTGGACTTTTTGATATTCAGCATGGAAACGCAAATTTCAACAGGGTACGGTGCCAAGGTGCCAACCGAAGAGTGTCCGGAAACGTTCGGGCTACTCACCATCCAACTGATTGTGGGGCTGGTGATCGACGGTTCCGTTCTTGGTGTAGTGTACGCGAAGATGGTCCGGCCGCCGCAGAAAATCTCCGAGATGAAGTTCAGCAAGCGGGCCGTCATCTGCCAACGGGATGGGAAGCTGTGTTTCGTATTTCGCATCTGCGACCGAAAGTGGCAACATGCGATTGAGACAAAGGTGTCTGCCGTGCTACTGGAACCGCGTCGCACTGCCGAGGGGGAACTGATCGAGAAGCAGGAAACGTATCTGGAGCTGGAAAATGATGGAAGAATTATTCTACTCTGGCCGGCTACCGTGTGTCACGTGATCGATCGCACCAGTCCGCTGTACGAAGTGTCCGCTGCCGATCTGATGGAGCGCAAAATGGAAATTGTTGTCACGATTACTGGTGGGACGATGACGACGGGGCAAATCAATCAGGCGCGCACTTCTTACGTACCGTCGGAGATTTATTGGGGGCATCGGTTCTGTGATATTGTCGAGTACGATTCGCGCAAACAGAGCTACGTGGCCGTTAACGAACGAATGCACGATCTGGAAGAAGTGGAAACACCACTCTGCAGTGCACGCCAGATGGATGTGCTGTTGAAAAAACTTCGCCGGGATGCGTCTGCCAGTGGCGCAGGGGGCCAGTCACAACCATCCGAGCTTCCAGAAACAGATCACAACAATACAGACGCCAATCGGAATACTACATCCAGCAAGTAAAATAGATTAATTAAATCCTTTATAAAGTTAATATTGACTTTGCAGTTATTTAACCCAAGGCTTCGAGCTAACGAGATGAATCAGAGAAGGCGGAAGCTCGCATCTTGTACCGGGAATATCAAATAAAAATTGTTCCTTCGTTGCAATCAGAAACTTTTTTTTTTCAACTTGATAGATTTTACAATATTTTTTACAGTTATATCAAACAAGATTCATACGTCAGGGTATTAGACGCTTTACAAAGCACAATCTCTGAATTGATTGAATCACAAGGACCAAGCGCAGAAAATGGTCACCACTTGGCACATTGTTTCCTGGCTATCGTTTCATCGTAGCTTTTGCATGTAACTTTGCTTCCATCTCATGCAGCCGGTTTTTTAGAGTTTCGTTTTCCGATCTCATTGCGATAAATTGCTGCGCAAACTCGTCCTTCGCCAAAAGTAATCCCAACCCAGTGTTAACGGTCTTTTCCAGCGATTCCAGCTTGGATTGAGTTTCACGCCACAGATTAAACATTCCCATCCACAAGAAGCTGCGCAGAGCCTGCTCTGCGTCGAGTTGCTGAAGGTGGCTATTCTGAAACTGCTCCATTATTGAGCTCCGTAACTCCTCTATCTGACCAGCGATCTCTCGATGCTGCGATAGGTGTGTTTCGAGAGATCGTGCGCGTTCATTCGAAACTGTTTCGTGAGGATTAGTGGCTGCGAGTTCGGAAGTACCTGATAGTTCTTGCTTAACACTCGCCACTGACACGCGCGTCTGATTTTCTTTATCACCATCATGAACGACATCCGATTGCGGGCCACTCTTTCGCATCTCGCCAGCTGCGGGAGCAGTGTTTTCATGCTGGCTTTCGGCTAATACACGATTCGCATGGCTATCTCTATGGCTACTGCTACTGTTGCTACAGCTGCTGTTTGTAGCGGCTGCTTCACTGTCACTTTCCGCTACCTCAGAACCTTCTTCGCGAATGTATTCCAAATTGTCACCCGACCTCACACCTCCTGCTGGCCGATGGAGCCGCTGTTCGACGCTTCCATCCAACCTGCTACAGTCTACCTTCGCCCTTTTCAGCAATCGATTCACATTCACGAAGCTATCGTTGATGGTGGGTGCTGCCGTTTCATGCGAAGTCTCTGTAGCGTCGGTTGCCTGCCCGGAAGCATTCAACTCCAGGTGGCAATCGGAAAGATCCTCCAGCAGTCCCATAAGATTGTTGCCGGCCATTTGCATGCTGGAGCGCGATTCCATGCTAAGCCGCGAGGAGGTACTCAGGCGCGACATACAATCCATCGGAATATCGCGTCGCTGTAGAAACATATCGATCTCGCCCATGAAACTGTCGTGCTGATCCATTGATATGCGACCTGCTCTCGGCTCCGTGTCTTCGATTGCCACACCTTCACTAACCCGCAACGAGCCCTTAATAGGCTTTTTTGACATCTCCAGCTCGGTCATGCTGCGTCTGCTGGAACCCTCCTTCGGGAAGGGCACAAACACCAAACTGTTTACGTTGGTTTGATGCACTTTTCGCATATTTAACGGCTCTTTTAGCGAGCGCAAATCGTATCCGTAAACGTAGCCCTTTAGGTTGCCCACCGCAAACTGTTGCCCACCGTCGGCGATTGCCAGCGACTCGAAGGGGTAGTTTGACTGGATGTGCAAAGCCCGCTCATTCCGACGCACGTCGAAGATGTTGATCACACTGTCGTAGCCGACGGAAAACAGATAGTCCGGAAAGCTTTCGACCATCGCCAAATCACGGCACGATGACTGGTGGGCGGCTGGCTGCGAGTACACCGGTTTTTTGGACTGCGAATCGTACAGCACTACCGCTCCTTTGTACGAAGCGACCGCCAAGTGGCATCGTTTCGTTGGATGGAACCGTGCTTTAACCGTACTGGGGAAAGATAAGCGAGGCTTGAAACGCTGTTACATTTCAAACATTCAAAGACACACCACTTACTTGTTGTCGAACGCTAGCTTTTGCAGCTTCGTGCTGGTCTTCATGCCGTACAGATTCACCTGTCCGTTCTCATACACAACCGCTAGGAAGTCGTCGGTAGCGTTGAAATCCATAAACGTGACAGCATTCGCGATACGGTCGGCATCGAAGCGTTTCGAAAAGTTTGCCTTCTTGTAGCTCATGAAGCGCACCATGCCGCAAGTCAACCCGATCGCTATCTCGTCCTTACCCGACGTTCTCGGGCACGCAACGCAGTACAGGTTCTCGATCATAATTTTCTTAACGGTCGCTAATGTGCGACCGCCCACCGGCTGATCGTTGCTCTTGATGCGCAGCAGCTCTACGCCCCAGTTTTTATTCGACCGGACAAACAGCTTCGACGATCCCACTAGGAACTGGCAATCGGAGCCATCCGTATGGACATGGGCACTGCTGGACAACTGCTCCAACCCAGGGAAGTTGTGCAGTTGAGTGTCCCTTGCGCACGAAACTATCTCCGTCATGATGCGTTTGTGGCTATTTGTTGAGCGTTCCCGGTATTTCCAATATTGGCAGATTCGGATTATCGGGGACGTGCTACAAAATGACACACAACCAAATCGCGGTGAACTACGTTTCGTCTAGCAATGCAACGCGCCAATTCAAACGAAGATGTCGGTTGTTTGGTTACCGTTTGTTTGGGCAATGCAAACCCTCAGATGTCAGAAATATTCAGCACCAGTGTACAAGGCACAGGGTGGCTCTGATTGTCAAACAAATCCGTTGAAACTGGTTAGAAGATTTTGCAGATGGGATCCTACAAAACAGTTCGATACGAGAATACTTAGATATTTAGACGGGTATTTTCGGATAAATGCCCCAACTACGGACCCTTAAATCAATTTACGTATTAATAACAAGCTCAAATAGCGATAGACTGATGAAGGATCTACAAAGAATTTTATACAGGTTTTTTACTCTTTAAAAAATCTGCATTATGACAAAATGCATTATTGTCGAAGTTTTTATTTAAAGTCTCAAATGCTTCAAGTTTCACGTTCAATTTTCGGAGGAAACAAACAACCAAGTTGTTATATGTTTTGTTCAAAATTGATAAGTGATATATTTTTTCACTTCAAACATTCCTAAGTAGCATCTCGATAATGAGTTCGTTATCTTTTCTATTGCGTCTTACACTTTTGTCTCGGTTTAGCACCCGGTTCGCTGTGCCATCCTAACTACACTGACTCTCATCAACCCTGTACTAGCCCGTCTTTCCCTGCACTGTTCCCCATAGATTTAGTCGGTAAGTCCATCGCAAATACTCAATCAGCCGGTCCAACTAACACAATTACTGCCATTGGAAAAACAATCTCTTTAGTGGAATACTTTTCAACCAGCACAATAACTTGTCTTGTGTGGAATAATTGTGCACCGACCGGGACAAGCTGTAGGGATCGAACTTTGTAATAAAATACTGATAACTGTGGCAGGAGCAGCAACAAATAAATGTATAAATTCAAACATTGACCGTATCCGGCTTTCGAGAATACTGTTAAAATTAAGCATAAATTGTCATTGAGTGTAGTCTTACTTTACCCTACATACTTCCACTTCAAACATGTTTTGGATTATATGTAATAAGTAAACATAAAAATACTTATAGATTTCTTTTACAAACTAAAATCACAACCATTAAACTATATTTGGAATTATTCGAAACAAAACTTATAGGCCGCGAACGCAAACAACGTACGAAAAGTAAAGTATACATTGAGCTACCATTAATTCGCTGTCGCGGATGTTGGCGCCAACCAAACGTTGTGGACAATAAACGGCCAAAATTGGATCGAATACATTGCCAATATTTTACAATTGCAACAAATAACAAAATCGAAAGCTGGTGTCAGGTTTGAAAGAATAAACGAACATTTCCGAACGTGCCGATGCCCTGCTGTGACCCCTTTCGTTACGTAGAGAGTGTGTCAATCTTAGATAAATGGGAATTACATCCGGGGATTTTCAAGAAGTGGAATTCTTCAGGATCGGTTTGACGAACGGATCCATTGCGAAGTATCGAGGGACCTTATGCCTAAATAATGAACCCCCCAACCAGAGCCGTGGGTCCAGACGCTGTTCACTACCTTCGGTTCGTGCGGCTCAGTATGCTGAGATAGTTGTGGTTGAGGCTGCGGTAAAGTCTACTGTTTCTTAACGAGCTTGCCGTTACCGACGAAGCTGGAGAAGCCGCCGACGGCAAAGCGTTGGGCACTAATGGTTTAGCGAAAGCTATAGGCACGGAAGCGAATGCCATTGGTGTGGATGAGGTGACTAATGACGATGAGGCAGTTGCAGATGAGGATGATGTGAGTGGTGATCTATTGCTACTAGGGCGCGTGCCACATGTGGCGTCGGCATCGTAGGACTCCGAATGCGGCATGTTGCGCATGCTACTCTGTCTGTAATACATCCTTTCGGGCATTGCTTCCGTGCGTTGGCGTCATATACTGTCAGGTCCTAGCCGTCGAATAGCCGACGAGACCCGCCACAGGCGAACCTTTCCGTCGCTGGACAATCGAAACAGGTACACGTACAGCAACCGAGGCCAAGGTGCGGAATGAAAGTAAAAGTAGCATAGAAAAAGAAACAAAAATCAAAAATTAATAAACGTTCGAGCGTAAGGAGAAGAAACAACATCAAGCGAACGAAATGGAGGATGATGATTCAGTTAGAAGCGGAGGTGAAACAACAATCAAGCGATGGTACCCTACGAAGGTCCACGTCCAGTGCAGGAGGATCTTGCGTTTGATTTGCTTTATCATAGAATCATCGAAAGATGCTTATTGTTTTATATGGCCGAGCAAGAACAGTAAAACATCAAAGCTGCGCGTGTCAACGGTGGTGTGAAAACATTTCAAGCTGGTAAACAAAGCGAATAAAACAAATACTGAATAAAAGGTGATAAACTGTTAGAAGACTTACTACTCAAGTTCCGCAGAAACTTTAAACGTAAAAAGAAGGGTACAGCAACAATGGCAGCGTCAAGGAACCATTAGCACACAGGAAAATGATTCACCTCGATGAAGGCGCATAAATGTGCTTTGTGTTTTTAAGGGGTACATTCGTTGAACAACGTGTTAAAATGTACTAGCGCATCCGTTTTATGCCCCATTGGCACAGCTAAGTGGGCAGAAGAAGAACACTATCACCTGTAGCATCCAAACAAGCACCATTGTCCAGAGTGTCAATTTTGCCCAATGCCTTAGAGAAAAATATCTTTTGTGAGTAAAGTAAAAGTGGTAAAAAGTAAAAGCAATAGAGGTCCTGCACTAAATTGAGCTATTAGCGGTGCGGACGACGTATTATGCTATGCCAAAGGTTCCCTTATTCATAAGCTGTATCTATCGAATCCTTCAAACTCTAGCCTTTCGTTTTCACTAACAAGTTACCATCATTCAATTCAGTATACGCGAGATTTATCACTTACTTGCAACCATCATTTTGATATCTTATATAATTTGATTCAGTTTTGTGCATTCTAGCTACATCGATTCAAGTGTCGCTCTTCTACTAACGCAAGCTTTTCGACCGTTTTGTCGAGCTCATTAAGGGTTAATATTGTTTTGCATTCAATGGGCAGTCGATAAAAGTGATTTTATATTATTTATGACCTTGACGCATCATTCATATGATCGTGCAAATAAGCGATCGCATAGTACACGCAATGCTATTTTAGCTTAAAATAATACAAACTCTTGATTAAACCGACATCCATCCCTCTTTTTTAAATCAAATTAAATCTAAACTGAATACGTAGTTTCATGCAAACAGTAACAACCTAGGAGATTGCCCCGCAAATATAGGCTCGGCCAGAAACACGAAGAAATGGATTGTTACATTCTAAAACAGTCAAGCTCTTAGTTTCCCATTCCGTTGCGCATCAGCGCACAGTCTACTCTCCTAAAGTCTTGCATAATCCCTGGCTTCGGTTAAGTTATACTGTGGAACTATCGGCACTATTCAAAAGAGATTTATTACTGATCCTCTTTACCGCCGTTCAGTCTACGGTAAGATTAAGCTTTTGGGTTGGCGTTCGCTATGTCATTGTTAATTGATTTGCATATCACATGGAACACCCGATCTTTCCGACGTGAAGCTAGCGGATATTACGTTAGTAACACACATTTGATCACAAATGCAACAAATGCGCTAGACGACGGACTGTAAAATAATTTGCGTTATTGGTTAGCGTTTTGCTTTAACCGTACCACCACCACCAACACCACCACCACCGCTACCAATGCCGGATGCAGCAAGAGCAGCATTGGCAACATTAGAACAGTTGCCGGCCGATGCGATGCTCAACGAATCCCAGTCGGTGGTAACGAATCGCCAGATTCGTACCTCCCCGGAACTAGCATCGAAGCGCGAGCGCGCGAGTGCGTTTGAAGAAGTGTTGATAGAAAGAGGATACAAAAGAGAAGATAGAGAAAAAAACATAAAACGAACCATCTACCGATCGTACCCCCTCGCAGAATCATTTAGCCAAAAAAGAAGAATAATCGTCGTGAATCCGATTCGATCGAATTTCTTATCGAAAGAGGTGAGGGACAGCAATTTGACGCTTGGGGGAAGATGCAGCGATACTCACTTGGATGCTGTAAAAACGCGATTATTACTGGTCACGATGTCGTTGATCGACTGTTCCGTCTTCATTTCGGCCAGACTGTCGCAAGTTTTGATATTCCATAAGCGAATAACGCCACCGCGACAGCTAGACAGCAGAATGTCCCCATAAATGGCCATCCCGGAGACCCAGCCCTTGTGTGCGTTGTTGAGTGACTGTTTGAGCTCGCCGTTTCGCAGGTCCCACCGTTTGATCCCGGAGTCTCTGCTCCCGGAAAACAGCTCCGCATCGACTCCGATGGCATCGTTTGCCACGGCTAGAGCCTGTACACCATCGTAGTGCGGTGGTTCGAGGTTCAGTAGCGGTTGCACCACACCTCCGGTCGAATTGACCTCAAACACCTTAACGTAGTGATCCTTCGAACCGGTTGCCACTAGGTCGGTACTATTTGGGCCCTCCCATGCCGTTAGACACATAACCGCCGCCTGATGTCCTCCGGACAGCCGACCCAAGCAGGCAAATTGCCGAAGGTCCCAGAAACGGACTTTATCGGATGCCGCGGTGTACAGCTTACCCGAAGCGCCCATGGTGAGCGCTGTAATCGAGCTTTCGCCCGGAACCAGATCGGAGAGGGACGCAGCGGCTGGCAGAGTCGTTCCGGAGGAGCTAAAAGATAAAGGAGCGAGTATTTTAGAAAACATGGAACCGCACCGTGCCACTTATCCCCATTACCATAGCGTAATGATCGGCCGAACGTTACTATTGCGCAGGTCCCACACCTTGACGAATGCTCCCGAGGCAGAGAAAAGCAGATTGCTCATCGGATCGTACTCCACGGCCGCAACCGGGCCAAGGTGGCCGGTCAAGCAGTGTGGGGTCGAATTGGAACGAAGATCCCACACCTTCACCGTACGATCGGCTGCCGCCGTGAACAGAATGTCGTTCGATACCTTTATCGACAGCACCGAGTTCGTATGGCCTTCGACCACATGGGTGCAGATCAACGGTAAACCAGCTCTACTCTGTAACGGGAGAATAACGAATAAAAACGTACAAACTACGCTTTGCCGCAACGTATGCTGTCTTCGGCTTATACCTTAGCGTTCAGCTCCTTGATATTTCCGCCCGGCTGCGGATCCTGTGTTCCGGCACCGAGTCGTGAAAAGACATCACCATTATCCTCGCGAGATATACCTCGTCGATACACCGGCGGCGATGTGGGCACATCGTTCGAGTCCTCTCTGTATGATTAACGGTTAGCCCCGACGAGTTGGTGGTGGTTCACGGTTGTGAGGTGTTGCAGTGAATTCGATTGGTTTAACATTGTTGAGTGAGTGCGGTTGATGTTGGTTAGATGATTGCACGCCCAGGCAAACAAGCCACATAAGACAGAAAGCACACGGCACAACATTTGCGTTTGCGTCCAGCCAACAGGTCGCCGCGACCCGGGAGCGATTTAGTTAATGTTAGGAGGGCGAAGTTGATGAGTTTGCACAGTCACGACGATACGATTCCGGGCCGGAAAAATAAAACGAATTAAGCATGAATTATTCGGGGGTGATTATGAATCGCGTCGGCTGCTGCTTTCTGCTAACTTATTCGGAATGATTCCGTCAAGCGGCCGAAAAAGGGGGACCAAAAATGAAACATGATCAAACGGCTAGTAACATTTTATTAGAGATTTTCTCTACTTCAATTTTAATTGTTCATTTTTTACCGCCGACTTTCCTAGTATCGATCTACAAATTAGTCCACAAAATTACTTTACTAAAACTTGCGTAATAATTTACAAAACAATTAAATTTTCAATTATTTATAATACACTTATTGTATGAACTTATACTGAAATCTGTTAACGGTGCGTTGAAACACCAGTTGCAAAAGATTAAACTTCGTTGCGTTAGTTGGAGTGCGTTCAATTGATTCGCTGCAGGCAAGTTGATTGTTTAATGCCCCGCGGAGGGTCCGTTACATCGACTTTAGTATAAATTAAGTTATTTTGAAGAATGCATCGTTCACTGTTTGCCAGAGTAGTACACGGCCGAGCTCTTGAACTGATGGTCGCTTATCAAACCGCTGAAAGGGCAATGATTGAGTTTGTGTGTTGTAAATCCAATTTTTGAAATCGATCCGAGGTTAAATTTTTCAAACGAGTTCTTCCATTTCTCCAGAACAAGCTCCCAGAGGGTCATCCAATCGCTTCAATGAGAAAAAACCAGGCAAGCATACTTACATTCCAGGGGACACCTTGCTGGGGAAAGTCCTGCGACTTATACGCGGCGACGCAGGAGCACCATTTGCATCGAACGATTTTCGAGAAAGCAGCGGGGACGCAGTACTGTTCTGTCGCGATATGCTCTGGTGTGGCTGCAGACCTCTGCAAGTTGGGGTGTGGTTCGGGTTAAGATTGTAAATGCATTTTTAGTAATACGACACGACAAATACGAGCAATGATTTCTCTAAGTACACGAAAGAAAAGGGTTTCGGTGTTTGTTGTGCGGCTAACAATGAGCGATGAAATGCAGTATGGAGCGTCAAACGAAACGTGTGTACAACTTCGTGTATAAAAAACAAAACAAAAACTGAAAACGCACTAGACACCAACAGGAACACTAAATTGAGTCTTTTATTCAGGTGGCAGTGTAACAGTCATATCCAGCAAGTTGCTCTACAACACGTTTAAACAAATTCTTTTTGCTGCTTTTGCCAAACAATTGCCTTTTCTCAAAGCCTTGTGTGCGGTCCATGACTAAGAGACATTTTTCTGTAAAGAAACGATACAATATTATGGGAACCGCGATACCACGTATTCAAACTCTTTCATTTAATCTCTTCCGATTAGCAGAAGGCACTCTCAGTCAACCAAACAGCAGTCCACAATGCAACGCAGTCTGATTAAAACTTGGTTGTAAAGCTGTGAAACAAGCGCATAAGCAAACTAACACTTTGAAATTTTCACTATTATACTACTCGTATTGGGAACTCGCAGAAAAACCAAACGTGTATCGTATGCGTGTAAATTTACTCTCAGTAACGCAGTGGTGCGTTCTCCAGGGGAACGGCCGGCGGAAGCAACTGTTCGCCGACGGTGGCCAAACTGGTCTCCACCAGTCGTTTAAGATCTAGAAAGGGCTGTATCGGCAAGAGACGATACATCAGATCGACGGTGGCCAACAGACGGAGCATAATTTTTCTAAAACAAAGAAAACGAAACATAATAGCAGAGCGAACCAGGAATACACGCCGGAAGCAGCTTTTGCGAGACTTGGTGTGAAAAACCACATAAGCGTACTCTAAAAGGCCATGCAGAATTAAGTAGATTCATGGGTCATGGTTAGCTAAAACAACACATCACGTTACCAAATATGGCACACTTTTAGCAATTGATACGAGAGCGAGAGTACGAGAAACCATAACGGCAAAGAACTGCATTTAGAACAAGTAAAACTATTCTGCGACAGGGACAGTCGAAGGGAAAGGTTGCTTATCCGCTTGCACTCCGACTAGGCGTTCCTATACGGTAATCTCTTCGGTAATCATTGTGATTGTTCGTACGTATTTGGTTAGACAGTTCAGTGCCAGGCAACACCGAAAGTATACCGCAAGCCTGGCCTGTTTGGCTTACAACTGAAACAAAATCGAATTAAAAAACCTTGACCAACGAAACAAATCGTATTAATCAATAATAAGCTAATGAAGAGAAAATGTTGCACAAACCACGCTCAATCGCTGCCATCCTCACACTGCACGCACTTAACAACAGCAAACTTGGAAAACCCGTAACAAAAACCATAAAACCGTGGTATCGTCGTGGTATAAAGGTTTCGTGAAACCACACCCGTCGACCAGCTACTACTTACTTTAGCGAACCGGGTGCGCTGGGAACACGTGAAAGCGGAACGAAGGTGCGAGTGGGAACCGCTGGCGGTGCCGTCGGCAAACCGGCACTGGCAGCCGCCGCTGGATCCATGGCACCGCCCAGTACCGTGTACGAGCGGGACATTATATCGTGCTGCTGCTGCTCCTGCAGAGAGGGGTGCTTCGTGTCATCGTCATCTGCGGAATCCTCGAGATAAATACAAATACCCACTTTCTCAAGCTTACTGCCGCCACTGCTGCCCTGGACAGCGCCGGCTCCCCCGACGGTACCAGCAGCGTTGGAGGTGGAGAATCCGGACGAGCTCCGATAGCTGCCCGCAGATGGGTCCATTGGTGAAGCACCAACGTTACCACTAACAGCTCCACCAACGCCATTAGTACCGCCGCCCGGGCCGACGTATCCGGAGCTGCTGCCGTACAGCAAATCCTGAATGGTGGCCACCGAAGGCACCACGGCGGGATTTCGTCTTTGTTTCGAGGAGTTCCTGTAGGTGACAATAGTGTCGCTAACGTTCGATCAATCCCATTACATTGCGAGTTGGGCGTACATTGGAGGTAAGCACCATTGTGTTAACAACATTTGAGTGGATTGAAAGCCAAATAGCGAAGCATCGAAGTAACAAACCCAAAAGAAAAGAAAATAAAAAGAAATGTAAACAACCAAGGCTACCAAAAGTTTTACGAAAAGAACCAACTAATTTAACTGACAACACGTGCACACGAAGCAATAGACCAAAAACTAGAACTCATACCGGTGTTTCGTAAAACGAGAAAAACTTGATTGAACAAACAGAAAACTATCAAAAAGTGAAAAGTAAGAACCCGCAAATTAAATAGGACATAGAAAAGAAAAGTAACATAATCAACCATTCATAGTTGACTGAGCAAGTGGAAAAAATGAGGAGGTACGCCTGAACACAACTTAACTATTGTATATAACCGATTCAAAGCAAATTACTAATTAGCCATGATTAATGACGTTTGTTGGTTTTCACGCTATCGCCAGTTGACGACATAATCACTCCATGACGTCTCAATCTACAACCGCAATACTCACAGATCCGTGTGGCTAGTGCTCGGCGACGGACTCCGTGTGGTGGAGTCTATGACATGTGTACGCAGCTGTGAAGACGAAGGCTGCTGATCATCCTGCTCTGGCAGGTTACCGGCACCATTCGCAAACGAGTTCGCTGACAGGGCCGAGCTGAAGCTTCCATCGGACGTAGCCGTCGCGGGCGCCCGTTCTAATATGTACTGCAGCAGTTGCTCCTGAACGCTGCTATCCTGCTGCACTTCGTTCAAGAGCGCTTCCCGCTCGCGCAACCTGGCCTGGGTCAGTCCCGCCTCACACACTTGACCGATCGTCGTTTGGCACAGTCGCTGCAGCAAGAATTTGGCCTCGTCCACGGTGGAAATGTTGTTCGTTATGTTCTGCAGCATCTCTTGCTCCGACGACATGTCCTTGCTTTCCTCCATCTGGATGATCGAGTTCTGCAGGTTGCCGATCGTATCGTGGAAGTAGTTCATGTTGGCTATAATCGTGTCCTCCTCCGAGATCAGATCATGCAACGACGACTCGGCACCGTCCTTCTTACGCTTGCGCAGGTTCATCAAATCCCTGCTCAGCATGTTGCGCTCCTGAATGACTCGATCGAGCTCCAGCTCCAGCTCAACCACCGCCTGCCGGCTTCGGGCGGCCCGCATGATGGTCCGTTGAAGGGATTCCCACTTCGTTTTCATGCTCTTGACCGTCTGCAGACCGACCGACGTTTGCGGCTTCACTCTGCCGGCCGCCTTTAGACTCAGCTGGCCGCGCTGCGTACGCCGCAGGTTCGTAACCTCCTCAGTCTTGCGCTTCAGTATCTGATCCCGGGCAATGCCCTGAGCCTGTAGTGATTTCACCTCACCCGCCAGCTTCATGCTTTCCTTGCGCAGCTTCGCTATTTCGCGCGTCTTACGGCTTTCTAGCTCCTTGTGGCGATGGTTTTCTTCTGCCATCTTTCTCTGCAATCGGTACTTGATCTGCTTCAGCTCCTCCAGCTCACTGCGAAGCGTCTTAAGCCGTGCTTCCTGTGCTTGCATTTCGCGTTGTTTGCGCAAATGCTCCCGTTGGGCGGACTGCAACTTCTTAAGTTCGCGCTGCATTTCCGACAACTTCCGCTCGTAGTCCTCCTTCACCCGCTTCGCAGCGCTATCGTTTGCCACACTGTTGATACCCTTTGTGCTGGGCACACCAGCACCTCCGTTGGATAAGTTCGCAAGTACCTGATCTCGTTCGCGCTGCGTGTTGGTGATTTTGGCGTTCAGCACGTTCAACTTTTCCTCGTACTGTTGGCGCATCGTTTGCATGCGCTGCTGCGACAGTTCTAGCTGTTCAATCAGCTTCGACTTCAGCGCAATGTCCGAGTTAACCTCGAGCATTTCGGCGCGCAGTTCTTCTGCCTTATCGTCCGATTCCGTGTCCGAGTTGCTGTCCGATTCCGGATCGAGACTCCCCTCGTTTTCCAGCCCCGGAAGCGAGCGGGACATTAGAACCTCGCGTTCCTTTTCGAGCTCACGCTTGGCCAGATTGATGACCGTTTCGGTTTCGTCTTCCAGGAAGGGAAGCCTCAACTTTGACTGGGTCGGTTGTGCCTTCTTCAGCTGCTGACACATCTGCTGCGATTCAATTAGTTTGGCGTTCAGCTTCTCGATTTCCAAAATGTAACCAGCCACGATCTCTTGCATCGGAGATTCGCCCCCACTGGACGTCATGTTGGAACCATCCTCCTTTTTGCCAGCGCCGTTGGGAGCACCATCGGCATCGGCCAATGCCCTCATGTACGGCAGGGGCTTCAGTTGTGCCTGCAGCGAAGCATTCCGATCCGTCAGCGAATCGATCGTGTCCTGCATTGCTTTCACACGCTGCTGGAGCCGTTTATTGTCCTGCACGAGTATTTCGTTTTCCAGCGTTACATCCGTGACGGTCGTGTTGCCTTCATCGTCCACGCATCGTTTGCCCTGGAATAAAGCAAAAGACTTGTCCACTCGAACTGCTCCGTATGAAAGATCGCACCGATAACTCACCTGTTTGTACTCCAGCATCTCTAGCTGCAGACTAGCGATTTCACGTCTCAGCTGCGATATTATCCGCGAGCTCTGATCTTGATTGACCTGTACCTTGTTTTTAATATTTCGCGCTCGATTGGCGTACTTCAGCGTGTTGAGTGTTTCCATAAAATCACGATCACTCGGGGACACACAGGCAATCATGACCGTTTGACTGTTGCCTGGAGTACAGAACAGAAGCCTCAATAAGACACTCCAGCATAATAGTGGTGGTCGCTGTGAGATAGCTTACCTCCCAGGGAGTCCTGTAGCAACCGGGTTAGCTTCGAGTCCCGATACGGCACGTGGGACACTTTCTTGGTTTTGTCGCCCAGGGCGGATATAACGTTGCCCAGGGCCAGTAGACCACAGTTGATCGAGATTCCTTCGCGCGCCCGTTCGCCCGTTGCCCCGGTACGTTTCAGTCGCTCCGAACCGGCCAGATCGACGAAATGGAACTTGGACGTAAGCGTTTCCGTATCACCCTCCATGCTGTCGCACTGTTCGGCCGTCAGGACCCGCTGCCGGCGTATGAGAATTGTAAACAGTGCATGGCTTCGCGACGACTGCTCGTTCATCTGGGTCGATGCCGTAGTGCGCGCGAGGGCACCCTGCTGCAGGCAGTTCAGCGCTTCCTGCGGTCCCGTCAGGGGTTTCTTCGTCGCCCCTGCCACCGCAATGCCACCGCTGGCATCTTCGAAGATTTTAAATACACGGCCACCCTGCGGAGAAGAGTACGGGAGCTAATATTAGACCACACTCCACTGGCCATCCCACCGCTGCGCACACGTACTTTATTGTAGGGATTGAGCAGATCGATGATTTCTTCATTGTACAGCTCCATAAACTGGGCTTCCACGGTGAACGTTAGCGGGCCGAGGTAGGTGCCATCCTCATCGTACGGATTTTGCTGCAGCTGGGTGATACCTTCGAACAGATGGCGTACTGCGCGCGGAATTATGCCTTCCTGCACCTCCGGCACTACCCGCTCGAACCCGGTCCCCATGGTGTATGTTTTGCCCGAGCCAGTCTGCAGAAAAGACCAACCAAAGGGGCGGTATATCGATTCAGGTTGCACAGGATGCGGAAATATTCTAATCTGGAGCACGCTTACCTGACCGTACGCCAGCACCGTGGCGTTGTACCCTTTCAAGGCGCCGTCCACCAATTTTTCGACACAGTTGCTGTAAACGGATACCTGTCGGCGAGAGCGAGACTCGGTTATGGGTTAAAGTGGTACATATGCAGTTCCAAAAATTCCAGGCTTTTGGGACGTTTCTAAGCGTCCACCCTGTACTCCACTTCAAGACTGGACACCAAGTGTTCATCTACTTTTCTGTAATTACTGACGCTTGGAGAATTGTATGTCACACGTTTGTACCGATAAGGAGCCTAACCCTGACACCTGCACCGGTAAAACGGATTATTAAATTCTTGCACTCTCATATGGCACTGAAGCGCAACCTCCTTTCGACGGGCACAATAACCTTCGCTCATGCACTGCCCGAAATCGGGGCAATCTCGAATGTAGTGCATTTACGTGGGGGCGACAAAATGGTACACGAGATGTGCCATGCCCTGTATGGCAAACGAAAACAATGTGAGCGTGCTGAGCCATTTTGTATCCATTTGCAGCACACACTTCACCGTGACACATCTCTGGCACAGCAAAGCGACCTATGCTGTGCCACGCTTTTATTTTCTCTCCATTTTCCTAATATGTAATACCGACAGACAAGGTACCTTTCCTTGGGTTGGAACCGCAGGTCCGTTGATTTACATTTTCTGTACAGTAACAATTTTGGTAATGCAACCCGTCGGCACCCTCCGGCGCAACGGTAATAAACAGAAACTGAGACGTACACGGAGACGGACATATCCCCATGAGCCGCGGTTGGATTACCAAGTCAGGATGTGTGCGGCAGAGTTTATCCTCCGTAGTCAGAACCTAGGCAGTGGGTCTCTTCAGGAACATCCGCCTTGATTCATCGGACCTCTGGCAGCGTCATGGCCCTTAGAGGGTAGCACCATGCTGGGCAACCGATAGAGATATGTTCAGTGCGAAGCGAGTCTTAACAATGCACATGCCACCGTGAAACTATTGTTTGTGCGGCTGACTCACATGAACCCCACTCGACTGCCCCGGCCTAGAGCGCTATCCATCAAACGACGAGTGCAATGACGAAGACATTTGAAAGGCACCATCCATCCATCAACTTCGAGAAGAGCCACTACCGAACGGCCCCGGTCGCCGTTGGAACGGTAAGTAACGCAAACGTGACTCGTCTTCGGTCAGTGTGGCGGCTGACTTTGGCCCAAACAAAACGAGAAAAGATTCGCTACTAGAAGCACCGGTTCAAAGCGCTATATTGCCGCGCGTGCCCGCTTCTAATCGGACCCGGCCCGTCGTGTTTCTCGTCTCGTCTCCAGAGCGCGGGGCGGTTCAGTTTTGTCGCGTGATTCTATTCACTCCACCAACCGGAGCTGTGCGCAACATACCAGAGGCGCACTGCCGGGAGATGGCCTTTGATGATGTCTGGCATCGTTTACATGAACGAAAACACTAACAATGACTGCTGAAGGCAGTGTTCAGGAAGCGAGACGAAAGCGAAACCTTCGGTCGTTCGTTCAAATGTCACGTGGGATGCACTTCAACACTAAGTGGTATCATTAAACTGCTGCGTGACAGATTAATCCTTCAATTATGCTACTTTTCACTGGTGCGTTATGTATATTATCCGAATCTACTATTTGACACGTCAAACGTAAGAAAGTAAGAATCTGTTCTGACCCTAATAAGCCTCTAACCCGATACATTGGGACGACTGAAACAAAAAACGGGCTAATCATATAGAATTGGATTTTTGGATTTCCGGAACACATCGACTTCCGATGTTGGCGCAAAAATTAAACCACATTCGCCATTGGCCGTGTGAGCATAAAACACACATACGTTACGGCACCTGATAGCTTATCGTGGCGCACACTTCGGTCGCAGGAGAGTGGCCCGGTAAATCGGAGCCGAGCAATCGATAAATGGTTGGCCGGACGCCACCCAAAACTCCGCGCAGTTGTCAGCTGATTTTGTGTCTAGCCATAATATACCCGTCTAGCAGTCGTCGGCAATGTCCACCCGATATAGGTCGATCCGCACCTCACACAACCACTTACCTGCGTTGTGGTCATATCGAACACGTAGTCGAAGGTAAAGGCCTTATCGGATCCGAGGAAAACCTGCGGCTCGCCAGGCGTGACCTGTGTGCACACCCGGCACATATCGATTAGCTCACGCGGTATCTGTGGACGAATTCTGAAACGGAATACCAAGAAAGCGAGACAAGATGTTAGGAAATGGACGGCCATAGCTTACCCCACCCGGTTAGCACTTATGGTACTCGAGCGAATGCAATGTTAGGGTTGGTTGGCAGGAGCTTTTTAATTAACGGTTAATTTGCAATCGGCGCACGCCGGAAAAGAAAACCGGACGCAGCCACCACCACCACAAGGCCGATCGGTTGACCAGCGACGGACGGGCGCGCGAACGCCAACTCGCAACTCGTGGCAATTTTCACGGCGCGGATGTTGGGCGCCGCTTTTCCGCATTGGTATGTAAATTAATTGAATTAGCGGTCTGCCCCGGGCAGCATAGCTTGCAGTGTACAGCAGCAGCATCCGTTGTTCTCCCAAGGCGACCGCGCCTTGGAGCCTTCGTCAACTTTCGCTGAATAAATTGATCATGATGTGCTCATAAATAGTCTCCCACAGTCTGCTGGGGAGTTTCACAGCTGCGGGATCGAAAGCACGGATCGATCCGGGTCGATTTGTATTTTCATTTCTGCGGGATGGAGGCGTTCTTTGGCACATATGCTGTGCTGGGGTGGACCGATCTTGGGCACTCGTTTCAAAGGTCACGCACGTAGCAATGGGCTATCGGTAGGTGTTTCGCTGGGCAGCCAGAGTAGTTTATTATCTCGCCGCATACTGTGGACAAATGTTTCACAAATGTGACGGAAACAGTGGGCAACAAACTTTTTACGACGTGCTACAGATTAGGCAGTACAGGAAGGCAGTACCGGGTAGAGTACCCTCCGGCAGAAGCAGGAAAGCACTGCTGGAGGGACGCTTGACACTGCCAGCGCCAGTTATGGGGGTTCTTCGTAGGATGTAAAAGGCCTCCGGCAGTATCGACAGGTAGTATGATTGATACTAAAATTGAAGGGTTGTCTCTGTCCTGCTTCGACCCGATGTACAGCACCCGTTATTAACCTTGATTGATAATACACGGTGGCATCTAGCGAAAGAATAAATTTGAGACGCCCCGAAACGTTTCTAAAACCTATCAAGTAAGAACTTAAATTATTAAAACCTAATCGTGCGTCACGCAACCGGATGATGGCGCAAACGTGATACGATTAGTGGCCAATCGAACCGAGTACGTGCTGAACGCCACAGTGAAACAAAAAATCAATTCCAACACAATTTTTAGAATGGCAACGGCCAATGGAATTACGGTGAATTAGTGACGGCTAATGCTGTTGCTCAAATACAGTTCCGCTCGCCGAACGAAGAAGTAATCAGATAACATTAGGCCCCAGTCCACACGCAAGCATTCTTCGGAATCCCGTCATACAGACGAAATTTAAAACGTCAAACACGAAACCGCCGCCAGTGTGAAGCTCGCCGCCGTTTGAAAGCAACCCTCAGCAAGGACCCACCAACCAAGACATGGCGAGTGCCGTATCCGGTTGCAGAGCCAGACCAAGCGATTACTTTGCTCTCCCCCTAGCACGTGTTTGCCGGGAGTTTAACAGAAAGTTTAGTAAACTGAAAGGTCTAAACACTTGCGTGGCTGTCCGAAAGCAAAAATAGTCGCCAGTCGAGCGCACGTAACACGCATTTCTCACATTTCTGCTGATAAGATGTCCCTTAATGAAGCGGCCCGACACCCAAACTGGGGACCTTTTTGGGGGGGGCCCGAACAGAGTAGCAAACAGTTGTGCATCGCAGCAATGCAACAACATAATGCAGCGCGCGTTACCTACGGCACCATCAAAAACACGTACGAATGGACGGCTCCAGACATCGTAACAACTGCCGGTTGCCTTCTTCGGAAGGTTTCCGAACAGCTTTAGATGATACTCGACTTTGTGCAACGTGGTTTATCGATTGCAGGAGCGACGTCCGCGGGCCATGACATCATAGCCTCATTTGCATGTTATTGATCTTCTAGAGTGCAAGCGGCATCCTTATTTGATTGCACCAACGGCTGGAAATCAGTTCCATTGATCCAAGGAATAATTAAAAAAGTCACTGAATTTTTTACTAATCCAAAATGAAAGTCAAAGCGACCGGTACTCTTGCTAAAACATGAGTTCCAAAACGATAGATTTTCGGTGTCGCGCATAAATGGAATCCCAAACGGCGAAAAGGCAGTAACCAGACGTAACAAAATATCACGCTTTGCGAGCCGCAGAAACGTGTTAGGAGTCCTAATGGTGTTAATAACCTGCCAGACCCGGGTCTAGACGTTCGAACCGTGACACTTTGCCAGCCTGGCTTCCGGGGTTGCCGTTAAGATGATTCACTCCCCTCAATGGCCGCGGATTTTCGGGCGCGACTTCCGTTTCAGTAGTTGAACATTCGGCAGCCGATTTGGCGATCGCTAAATTGCTTTCTCGTCATCCGAAATGATACGCTGCACAATAAGCTCGCCCTTCACAAGCAGCGCTTGTTATGCAAAGGAGCATGTTCAACAGCATTGAATACCGATTTAAATCCGTTGGCTTCCGTCGGCCATGAAATTAGTATGATTAATTGTGTAAAAGTTATTATAAAGCATAGCAGAAGGAACTTTTTCGCCGTATGTGTTTTTTTCCGTATGTCCTTATTGACAAGACTTTGGCCTTTGGATGGTAGATGCTCGGTCGTCATCCAACTCGCTTTTCTGAGACGAAACAAACAAGTCGTGCATATGTTTGCATAAAATCTTTTAATTGAATTTTCTAGTCACTCATTGCGTCAACGCGCGCCGTTGATTATCGTGTACCTGTTACTTAATTACCGCTACAGCTGCCAACCTCTCCGAAGGGGTAACGTGTTTGCATGATGATTCAAACGAAGCGCCGCTTCAGCATCGTTCATCCATTCCGAGCACGTTTTGCCGCCGCGGCTGGCTTGACTAGGACCACCAACTAGCCACCGTTTCGCTCGTCCCGGGTTTACAGCCGCATTAAATAATCGATGGCGAGTCAAGCAACCCACAC
This sequence comes from Anopheles bellator, assembly GCF_943735745.2. Lineage (NCBI taxonomy): Eukaryota > Metazoa > Arthropoda > Insecta > Diptera > Culicidae > Anopheles > Anopheles bellator. The sequence continues at coordinate 61,719,170 of NC_071286.1, forward strand.
ACACGCGCGCCTACCAAACCCAATGTCAAGGTCAAGGATCGCGAAAGTGACCAGACACAACTAAACCTTCGATCGAACTGGTTCTTGCTGTCTTCGGGGTCCGTTTTTCGAAGGATACATGACTCCAACTAATTGATGGCAGTGTCTGGGACCCCCCCCGGTGTTGTCCCTTCGGTGTTGGTGCTTCCGCAAGCTTTTTGCTTGTAACCTGTTTCGTTCGTGTACACAAATTTAATAGAATATTGCAAGAGAAGAGTATGCAAATAAAATACAATTCTTCTACCAACCCTGCATGTGGACCATCACCATCAGAACCGTCGAGTCTAGATAAATACTTCGCACCATTCTAAGGGGGCAAGGCGAACGATATCCTCCGATTGTCTGCCTCTCAGACGAACCAAAGTATTTAGTAGCACAACGCAATCACTGTAAGTGACCCACAGAATGGCTCGCAATCTCGTCCCAGGCGTCCCAACGTTCATCACTCAATCGACGCCAACATTCCACGAGTAAGCGGCCACCAGCGCCCACCGAAGAAACGTCGTTGCCGTGGTGGAATATTTGCATTTTCCCGTTGGAGGAATAAATTGCATCCTCGTAGCGGGGCGCTTCCCAGAGCCGGGGCTTCCCCCTTTTACCACGCGAAGCCGGAAAAGAGCGCTGCCCTTCTACGGGGAGCGTGTCAAACATGGAAATTCGTAACGATGAATTATGCATCAACCGTGTGCCCTGCACGCATAAGTGCCCTCCCGGATCCCCCCCAGGCCTTTCCCAATCGCGCTTTCCCACTTTTCCACCCACGTGCGGTCCGTGAGCGGCTGAAACTTTCCAAAACGGCAAGACTGAATCCCGCCACTCTAATCACACTGTCTGTATCGCCGGCGGCGTGCGTGCACACGGTGCGATCACGAAGCGCTGGGAGGATCCATCAAAAGCCCGTCACATTTCACGAAAAAAGAAACGTTAATTGAAAGGGTTCGACTAGCGGGAGCACCTCATAACGGGAGTTTGGCTTTTGGCGTGCTCCACTCCAGTGACGCGCCGGGTCAGCGTGTGATATGCGCGGGAGCCGACCCGCACGGTTAATTGTGCGTGCAACATAATTTAATCGCCAACAGCCACCAATCGGGTGGCTTTTGTTCTACGACGCTCGTTTCGGAGCCAACCCAGCCCGTGGATTATCTTCCTGGCGAGTCGTTGACCCTTTCCGTCGGCCACTTCGGGGGGTGTTTGCTTGGGTTTCGAAGAAGAAGCAGAAGCTTCTCTTTCGGTGCGATAAGACACGCTGTTCCGGAGATTAGGTACGGTGAAAGGTGAAAGACAATTCGTAGGCTTGTGTGGCCGGGTCGTGGCCGGACTGGGTTTATAATTTATGTGCTAATCACCACCCGACCCGTAACTGCGTGACGTTCTCTGCCCTCGGGGCCACCCCCCAGTGGCTCCCACGGTACTTAATTTTGGGACGATGCAACGTGCCGCTGTGTTTTGATGGCAATGCATCACACGAAATATATATATTAATTAAAACAAGCGCTTTAATTATTCATTCATCAACCCATCCACCGTGGCCATTCCATCCGTTCCATCGCAGGTGTGGGATGGCAAACGACCACTAATCAGGGCCGTAGGCAGCACCCCAGCTGGGATCCATTCAAGAAAAGTTCAAAAAGTGCTCAACGTGAACCAAAAAAAAAAAAAAGGTTCATAACTGCACGCCTCGCGTGGGTGTGACGGGCACGCCGTAGCGCCGTCACATAACTCTCTGCCGGGGAGCACAGCCTGCCCGCCAGCCAGCCCGCCAGCCCGCCATGTGCTTCGCGTAAACAAGAAGACCCTTCACCAGCGCCATGCCACCACCGAAGCACCGCTCCAGACGTTGCTCTTGTTTCACGAGCCGACCCCAAAAATCGCGGAGCGCGAGCATGAATGAATACTCCAACCCTCAGCTTTACGCAACAGACGACTCGCGCGCGCTGTTCACTCACTGGACGCCCGAACTGGTCGTCCTTGACCAGAGAGCATCACCGCGCACATATCTCGGCGAGAGGACCGGGACCGGAGCAGCTGCTGCAACTCGCGGCAAGTTGCTGTGTGTTGATGCCACCTTGCACGGTTTTTATAGCTCCGATTCGATCATTTATTCGTAGGAGGGCCGAGGCCCCCCCAAGAAACAGCTGAGACTGGTGCGACAGGCCAGCAGGCGCCTCGGCAGACAGGCAGGCAGGCGACAGGGGATCGGGTTTACTTCCCTTTGCTACTATTTTTGGACCCTGTCTACCATTTTTCCAACATCGCAGATGCGCGCCAACGGAGCGATTCTGGTCGCTTCCAACGACAGATGGCACATTCGATACCGCTCGGAGACGACGGTGGCGTGACAGGAGTATGAAGAATGACTTAATTGACGAGTTGAACATGACTGGAATGCGTTACTTCTTGGGATGCACGAACGTGAACCAGGTAGAATTTGAGACCTTCAACAAATATGAAACACTGATTATGCATGTCTTTTTGCTGTTTTGAGGTTACCTTCAATTGAGACCTCTCACGAGAAACCCACCCCCGGTGTCATTTGCGCACGCCTGTTACGGCCCAAGACTATGCTAATGAGTGGCGACGTAACCGATAGTTCCGGCCAACTGCCACCACCTACGACCGCTGGCCGGTGTTTCAAACCGGTGGGCGAAATCGGTGGCCCCAAAAGACGATCTCGATATCTCGTTGACAACACCCCAAAAACCCAGAACTAGTTTCCGCTTTTTGCACTTCACACCACCTCGCGGGTTGCCATTGGTCTCACAGTCCGACACGTGCGCCTTTCACAACGGAATGACGTCTTCGCAGAGAAGGCTCTCGGTAGGATCGAACTGATTGGCACGCTCTCGTCGCAACGATCGCCAACGCACCGAAAGTGCATCATCATTAGTGTGTGAAGCGCAAAGACCAACAAATTGCCGACTCGACCTAATGATCGAGCGCAATGGGGCAGGCAGCCAACGATCAATCGATACAACACAACCAATAGTGGACACCGCATACGTGAAGCACACGAAATGTGAATTCCGTACGCCACATACTACTGGCGCACGGCCAATCGCATAGCTGGGGAAGTTTGTTTGCACGTTAAATTTAAACAAAGTTACGTGGTTTTGGTTTTCCCCCAAATACGTTAACGAACTAACGTATTTTAAAAACTAAAGTATGTTTTAATCTATCAACAGTGTCCGACAGAATAATACAGGGTGATTCAGCAAGTGCTCTCTTTTTTCATTTGGTTATAAAACGAAAATGGCGTGGCATTTTTCGATAGTTGAATATTTTTTTCGAAAGGTTTATTCATCACAATTATGGGTAAAATACAATTTTGGTCAAATAACCACCACGATTGGCTTGACAGTAGCTCATACGGTCGACCTATTTTTGAGTACATTTTCGATTGTACCTGGTCATATTTCGTCAAAAGCAACTTGAATTTGGGTCTTGACGTTGTCAATAGTTGCTGATTTGTTCGCATAACATAAATATTGATTGTGGCTGACACTATATGGCACGTAGCGCCATCCTGTTGAAACCAAATGCCGTCCATGTCCTCAGCATCAATTTTGACGAAGAACCCAATCAACCAAAATCTGACACTCGTTGTGGATGGATTGGCTTCTCTTGCACGATATGTGGATTTTCCGAACCACAACACTGTTTATTAACATAGCCAACGAGGTGGAAAAGAGCTTCAATGAAATGTGCTTTTCACGAATGATTTGACGTCCTACCACTTTGGAAATAAATTTTCCATATTTCTCAATTTTCTACAACCAAAATAGTATTTTATACATAAATTTTAAGAATCTACCTTTCAAATAAAAGTTCAAACATCGAAAAATGTTAAACCGTTTTTGTTTAATAACCAAATGAAAAGAGAACACCTGCTGAATCACCCTGTATAAACAATCGGCACGATTAACCGTTGCTTCCGACTGTGGGACAGCACGGAAAGCTACGGTGTTCCTGATCCGAGAAACTATTCGACCAGCACAAGAAACTTTGCCTGTGAGGCAATAACAGCGTGGACGTTTGAAAAAAAAGAAAAGCCATCCAATCGGCACATAAAACAGATTTTAAATAAAAAATCATTTAAAACTGAACGTTAAGCAATGGTGGAAGCCACAGGGATAAGTCAATGTACTAATTGGGGAAAAAAGACTCGTTAACAATCGCTAATGAATAAGCAATACAACCAAAAACAATGGGGAAACATGTCACGTAGATACCGATCTCGTTGTAAATTTCATTCAAACCACACCAAACCGTAAATTTGCCGTTTGTTACGCATTTCAATTAATTACTCAGCTAATTAGTCACAATTATTTACAACGTTGCTGTCGGTACAATCTCCTGCCTGGCTTTTGTCGTGCGATGGGCCTGTGGTTTTTTTGTAAACTATACATCCGAAGTGGTGGTGGCGAGCCTTATCTAAGTTGCGCATAAAGTGTCCAAAGACCGCTCTTTCATTATCGCGCGTAATGTGCGTGGCGCGGCTCAGTAATCTACTGTATCCTTCCCGTATTTCGTTATCGATACAAAAAGAAAACAACCGCTCTCGCTGACACATCATATTAAATCGAGCCGCTAAAGAGAAACCTGCTTCCAGCACCGCCGGGTGGCACGTGAGGGCAGACCAGACCAGAGGCCAAGGATTGGGGAGGTCGCCTGTCATATGTTGTACTCCGCGGAATATGCCGGTATTAGCCGTGATCGTTGACTGCCTAATTCCTGGAACCGGTTCACACAAACGAAGCCGCACACGAAGGCTTGGGGCTGTTTAGTTTTATTTTTATGGAAGCATTAGTCAACATCAATTAACAAGAGCATAGTTGCTCTAGTGCACCACCGCGACCTTTAACACGACCGCAATCAATTAACTGCGACAGTTAGTGGAGGCACTTCACGCACGGGTCGGTCTTTACGATGAACTTGCACCTTGCATTTTTTAGAAAGTTGCAAAACAATTTCGATTTCTTCGCCAGACTGTCTTATCAGACGTTGCAAGCAAGTGAAACGAATGGTTTCTTCACATCTGGAGCGGATAAAGAGCGCATCAAAACGGTGGGGTTATTGGCGTTCGGCTGCAGCACAAACCATACGCCACGCCGGCCAGCGATGCAGCGATTTGATTCAACCTAATGGTGCACTTATTCGTACATGCAATTTGCATGCCATTATCTGCCGGCCATGCACGGACCACGGGCGGGCCCACTTGAATATTCAAATCGGTCGCTCTCGATTTAGTTCGAGAGCCGGTCCTCGCGCCCTTCAAGGGCCAGGCCTCGAGAGTGAGGAACATCTCAAAACGCTGCCGGTCCGTGTCCGGTCCCTGTCTTCTACACTCGCTGATAATGTCGTTCCCTCCCAATTTTATCCCCAAACACGGTTGCGAGTAGCACGATTTCGCACGATTTCCGGACCACTTCGAGGGCACAGTTTTCTGGCAAATACTGGCACAGTGTGCAAAATCGCAGCCCCTCTCGGTCAAGTGGCACAACAGGAACGGCGTCGATCGATCGTTTTATGAAAACCGTTCAAGTGGTCTGGCCCCTTCAAGGCGATAATTATAGGGCCCGGAGCGCGCGTGTGGTGCCGCGATTGGTGTCCGGAACTGTCCTAGTTATTCGCTAGCCACGGCCCTCCTTGACGGAGCTGAGTGGCAATTCGCCGAGAGGATTCGCACACCGGTGCGCGTTCCATTCGACACGACAGGGCAATGACTTACACACCTGAGAGGAAAACCTCTGCCATAACGGTGGCCCACGTTACGCATAAGGCGATGCTAAGCCAGCGGCAATGACGCCCATTAGCCTTCAACGGAGCGTAGCTTGACAACTGCGTGGACCCAAAAGTGTCATCTAATTGATGTTTCCTTGAGAGTATGAAAGGTTAGCCGGTAGGTTGAGGGGCCTCAACAGATTTGTTATCAAAAAGTCTAGATTATTTTGTTAGGTTTTTTTGATTATCTGTTGTGGCTTTTTATGTTTTCATTTCGCTAGATGTTAGGCTTGAAAAGAGTTCGATAAGCATCGCAGCATATCTATTCTAAGAAACTAAAAGAGTACTCAAGGGCAGACCTATTAACGACGGTGTGGCCTAGAACAAGATTAGAATTCCCTTTTTAATATTTATGCTCCGACCGACGGAGCATCAGGTGCGGTAGATACTGGGCCGATAAAGCACCTATCTGTACGGGCAGGCGGGTGACTAGGGTGTGCGTCGTGCCACCCCACGCGTCTCTATGACACCTTCCGATACTCTCCTCCGCACGCACCTCGGCAATGGGGCCAAAGTCAACATACTATATTTACCAAATAATTGCCTCCCGCAAACACCGCACGCTCTCAGCACGATCCGGCAACCGTCGCTCGTCGAGTACGTCGCAGGACTTGAGCCCCCAACGCCGCGTTTCGAAGATCGGCCCATCGGAAACCATAACTTTTCCCGCTTGACTTTGGCGTGTAAAACCCATTCGATTCCGTCCGGTTTGAAGGTTTTTTCCTTCCATAAGACGAGGTGGTGCTCAAAAGGTCGTCGAGTAGACGGCCTTAGTTTGGTTTGATGTCGGCGGCAATGGTTTTGTCGCTACAACACGACACACGGATGACAATATTTGGAGAAACAATTGTCAACCAGCCGCTACTGCGCGCCGCTCGCCATCCGCCAATAGACCGACGGGTGATTTGACTAAAACAGGGTGTGCAAAAAATTAACCAACCTACCCTACCCTACGAGTGACCTTTTTGCAAGGAGTGTGTCCACAACACCTTGGTGGTCTGTCTCTGCTGAAGATGATTAAGTAATGGGCAGAGCTTGACTCAGCAGCAGCAAACAACAAAGTGTAACCGGACCAAAGTGGTGCGCTACCGACTGAGCCCCTCAGTCTGTCAAGATTTTGGTGACATCCTAGACGAGCCGGTCCGAAGATGCCCCTCGAGGAGCGTCATTTGTTTGCGCACTAAGCCCAGAGCGGGCCGCTTGAATCTGTTTTGTCTATTTTCATATAGACGAATATGAGGAGGATCTCACGGTCGCAACAACGCGGTTACCGAAATCTTAATTTAGCTCCCACATACTTCAATCACAGTGGCGGTCCGCGGCGGTCTTGCTTTCTGGGTAGGTTTTTTGAGATTTTCAGAAAAAACCACAAGCTGTTGCCTCGCTGTGTGCTCTTGAAATTCTATCCAACCAAGGACTGATGACCTCTCCGACGGCGTAGAGGTACTGACCCGTTTACTGCGTGTGGTTATGTAGGTTAGCGGATGATTGTGGTGAGTGATGCGCCGTGATGCAACAATACGGAAGGTAACAAAATTAATTTCAATTACAATTTAATTTACTGTACATTAAACTCCTCTACAAGTGATCCTATTGCCAGTTGTCGAACAATTGTGCTTTGATTTCTCAGAACATAATGAACCGCATTTTTCAATGCAAGCAACCTGCATGCTGCACCTGTTCAATACGACCCCGTTCCTCGACGGCAACAGGTGTGTAGCAGACCCACGGTAACCTTTAGAATCCACGGCGTGTCTGACCATGACATTGTACAACATAATGGCTCGTCGAGGTTTCCGATTGCGGTTAGAACCGTTTTCATGGTGGCTCACTTTACGCCGTGGGCGATCTAAATCGATCGTCAACCGCAAAACAGCCACCAAAGGGCGATAAAATGTCAGGTGTTCAACCACCACAGGACCAGCGACAAAACGTTTCCTGTGGCGCCTCAGACCGCTACACTTGGGCCCTCTGACAATGAAATGCGACACGAGCGCTGTCGCCTACCTATTAAACCAATGGCTAGAGAGCAAATTGGTAACATTCGATTTTTCTAACCTCAACAACGCCCCAAACGTTGGTGGGAACAGCTCCTTCAAAGGCTCCTTACGTATGCACAACTTCATACGCCTCACACACCGTTTCCGGACAGAGGTCCATCTGTGGAGAGCTAAGCTGCCGAGCAACCGATATCAAAGGAAACCGCACCGGTTCGGTGACAGAAAACCGCAACCAATTCGCCGACGGGCGAATACCGGAATCCTGCCGGATGCTGCAAATAATCGTTTGGAAGCAACGTCCATTGAACGCATATTGAATTTCGCACATTTTTTTCCCACACTGGCAACCACCCGGGGGTAGGTTCATTAGCGTCCAGCTCCCGTCGTCCAAACATGGCACTGCGGCCCAACACACCCCGATCGATGCCGAGGTAATGTTATTGCACCCCTGCAACATTCCTCCGATTACTCGTACAATCACAAAAAACCGGCACCCAAAAGTCCAGTCCGTCCAGTTATGTCGAGCTGACTGTTGGCTTTCCACCAGATTCGGCTTAAGTCCCGCCACTCTGTCGAACTGCACTGTAATCCCCATTAAAAACGCAATAAAACGGTTTAATGATCCATCGGACCAAGGTCCAGTCCGAATAACCTTCAACGGATGCTGCTGCTCGTCGTGGTGCCGACGGGAAGACGCTTTAAAAAACCAGTGAAAGTACTTTCACCCAATGCCAAAGACATCGGCTCCGTTCCACCCAACTCTCCACGAGGTTGGGTCCCGTGTCAGTTTGCTGCGCCCGCAAATGAAGTGTCCTGACGCTGCGAGATCGATTTCAAATCGATTTTCCCAACGGAGGCCCACACCTTTTTGATGGAGTCGCACGCCAACATGACCAGACCGAAAAGGGATCCATTCTGGACCCGCCGCTTCGGTTACTGACGGCCAGTTTCATACAGTTTTTAGTGAAACGCTTTAATTTTCAAACGAACACTAATATTGTCATTGGCTCAGACCGTTTGGAACCACTATTTTCGTTGGACTCATGTTGCTGCACACGCTCCACGAACAATGTGGAATTATTGTCGAGTCAATGTGGAGATCCCTCCACTGTGTGGCCATGTGTGAAATAAACATCTCCGACGGAACGCATATTTGTTTTGCCGACTCGCTGCCCAGCACGTGAGAAACATTGATTTTTAAACACACGATGATCTAATATTTACCCAACTGTATCGACAGCTTTTGGACAGGGTCTGTGAAAGACGAACTCACTCTAGCGCTCGGGAAGAATGGTGCAGAACGTGGAACTTGCGCATTTCACTGATGCACAGTCTCCTTCCTTCCTATTGCTTAGCACGCCACAAACTCGCGCTACCGTTCGTTAAAAGATCATCAAATTTGGCCCGTCTGCCCAGCCAGAGGGCAGCGCCAAAATCCAAAGGCACCACCAAATTTGTACCGCAGGCCGACGAGGATCACGATGAGCGGACGGATTTGGAAACCTCCGCGGCCAGTCGATGATCGAAAACACAAACTGCGGCATTGCGGCTTAATGAGTCCATTTCGGTGCTCCGCTCCAGCCACTGCCATGGTCCTACCTTCACATATGGGCGAGCACATGGCAGGCTCGCAGGGGTGATGAGGTAATCGCAGACACTGGATGGCCGGTGGGCAGAACGCTAAAGGCGGTACGGCGAAACGATGTACGACACACGATAGACGAGGTGTGATATGACCGTGACGCGTTAAATTCCCTCCTCTAATAAAGCCTGTAACACTTCGAATCCGGGGGACATGATTTAGGTCTATCTCGGAGTTGGTTTAACTTAGAAAACATGTGAAGTAATCAAAATGAAGGTATTTTATTGCACTTTAAGAGAAAAATATGGGAAAATTATTCCGTCGGTTGTCTGATGAAATCTCGAACTTTCTTCGGAATTCGCGCCATCATTTTCCGCACACACACTTGGTCCACCTCAGCGGCTAGTTTATTCCAGTTTCTGGCCATTTGTGCACCATTCCGCATCACCTTACCACTCTTCTTCATTTTCCTTTTCATTGTTGCCCAGTAGTTTTCGATTGGGCGGAATTGTGGACAATTTGGTGGGTTGCTCCTTTTTGGGATGAAATCCACCTTGTTGTCACGGTACCACTGAATCACCTGTTGGCTGTAGTGACAGCTTGCCAAATCCGGCCAAAACTTAACAGGACCTTTGTGTGACTTAATGAACGGTAGAACTCGCTTTTCGAGGCAGTCTTGCTTGTATACGGTAGAGTTCATCGTCTTGTTCGTGATGAAAACCTTGGTTTTCCGTCCACAGCTGCAAATTCCTTGCCAGATCATAAGTTTCCGTGCAAATTTATCAGCGAAAACAAACTTGAATTTAGCAGGGACATCACCCCGTGCTGTGGCGAGATAAAATTTCGTACCGGGTAACTGGCCAAAATCCATCTTCACGTATGTTTCGTCTTTCATAAGCAAGCATCCTTTTTACCTCGTCAGAACCTTCTCGTACAGCTTTCTAACGCGTGTTTTAATGACTAGATGTTGTGTAAGTGTCCTTTTTGGGTGCTTAAATGCAAGGAAAAAACAGTAGCCTCTTCGTAGACAGATCTTCCGGGCAGTACTTTTGCTGGTACCATATTTTTTTGCAATATCTCGAACCTAAAGTCCAGGATTTGCTTCGATTGATCTTAAAACCTTCCAGTTCAGCTGCCGATTGTATGTTCCACTACGACGTCTACTCTGAATCTTTCAATCTACGGTATTGAGTTCCCAAAAACGGTAAAGCACAGCATATATAGTTGATTTTGCAAATTTTTGTGTTTTTGAGATTTTTAAAGTAGACCACGTGGTGTTTTCGACGTTAGTGTGCAGAATTTTTTTTCTCCTTTCGAGTTCCATTAAGCATAACTTTCTAACAACTCCACGTATCAAAATGAAACTTTCAGCACTGAAAGTTGAATGTTTACTGAAGACATAGCTGTCAAAACATTTCAAATCCGACCACTAGGGGCGCTGTTCTACAATTGACAATTCCCCCGGATTCGAAGTGTTACAGGCTTTACGTGGGCCGAAAACCAGTGAATCTGACCAAGCATCAGCCTCGAACAACAACAAGCATCAGTTTTCGCAGTGTTTGAATTTCAACAAGGGTTACCTGACCAAGCGATCTCCTAACTGTTTAATTCAATTGAAAGTAAAAGTTCCGTCTGATTGCTTCTTCTGTTGCAGTCATTTCGAGGTGGTTTCCAATAACTCCGAAAACGAATAGTGAAGAAAGCTTATTTTGGGCATTTGGTAGTTGAACAAGCAACACATTTTCTTTTGCTTTTCCGATTTACGTTTTGTTTGAAACAACTAACAACTTTGCTTTTAAAATCCTCTTTTAGTTGCAGTATTTATGAAATAAATTTGAACACATTTATGAAATAAACATACAGGATGTTCTATTAAGACTTAGAGATAGAAATGTCAAAAAACTCCGCCAGTTTCCGACAGCGGAAATTGCTGCTATTACGCCCGACATGTTGTCAAAAACAATGAAAAATGTCAGAAAAGGAACGCTTTTTGTGTGTCTAATGGACGCGATCATTTGATCGATATTGTATTTTAAGTGAATTGTCAATAAATGACATTCTATACCATAAAAAATCTTTTTCATTTGTAAAAATCGACCAAGAAATGGCGGAGTTATTTGACATTTCAATTCCTAAGTCTTAATGGAACACCCTGTACAATTCAATAACGTAAAAGTAAAATACGTAAAGTGTGCAAGTCGCTTCCGACACATTTTTTGCACCAGTTTTGGTACTTTTCTGCCCATGTAGTATGCTCCAGCGCGCGCCGGCGGCAAAGATAAAAAAAACGTTCGCCCTTCGCTACGCACACTACTCTAAACGGCTTGCGTCTATTGCGCAAACCCCACCGGGCCGGATAGCGTTTGTTATCGCGATCGCGAAGTTTGGAGAGTAAATGTGACCCTTTGCTAGTTCGATGAGTCAGCACCCGGGGGGGCTGAGAACCTCGACCACCCAGTGACCTACACATGCACACCGATTGGCGCACCATTCGCATCGTATTTGCGCTCCTGTGCCGGTCTGTCGCGTCAATGTATGTGGCGATTATCCCAATGAACCTCGTTTGCTTCCTTTCTTTTCTGTTAACGCGATAAATTGATCGTCCGTGTACGTTCTACTCCACGCTGCGCGATTATCGTACCGAACATGTTCTCAACGCAAGAGCATGAAATAGAGCCCCTTTTTATTAGAATTTCCATTTCAATACACCCATTAAACTCCCACATTTTAGATGGAGTTCTCACACACTTATTACTTCGGAGTACTGTTTTTGCGGCCACCACAAATCTATAAATAATTGGTAGATTTCACATTAGCATGCTAACGGCATAGCCACACACCAATCCGCGAAGGTGACGGAATGGAGATGCACGCTAAGTGAACGCTCTCTGCCAAAACCCAACCGCCAGCCGATGGTCAGTCATTCAAAAGTTCGCAAATTGACCCCACCCAAAAGCGGAAGCTGCAACCGTGTTTCGTGTTGGCGGTGGTTGAAAATATGTTTGGCAAACGATTGCCAAAAGGTAATGAGGCTCGCCGGCAACGAAAGGGAATGTGTAGTAGATATGTTAAGTAAACAACCTGGCGACCTTGAAGACGTCACAGGGCTGGATTATGGAATTTTGAATGGTAATCACAAGCTACTTCTTTTTTACTTCAACGCTGCCTATCGATCAACAAAGATCTTCAAAACAAAACAATAAGTAAGAAAGAAAGCGTCCTCACCAGAGCGCCAGAGCGATGCTACAGTACGCTGGTCCCAGGCGGAGCATAATGTTCCTTTCCGTGCTGCAGGTTTTAATCTGCTATAACTCGTAAAAGTACCCTGCTTTGCGTTTTGAATTACAAAACGATCCTCGGGGTGTCCTGATCCCAAGTGCTGGGCGATCGTGCACCTTCGACGGGTTGATCGGGGGAGTGCATCGCCCAGCCAGTTGCATATAAAACAATATTTTTATCACCACCAACCATCGCCATCACGATCGTCACCTTCGTCTTGCCAAGCAGGGGCTCGACGGCGCCAGCATTGCCGCCGCAAGCGCATGGGTTCAGCGGCGGAAGTGGCCATGACACCAAACAGGAAACCGTGTTCAGTCATGGGAAAATAAGATTTTGACTGTGGGCCCCAGTGTCAACAGGAAGATCTTGTTTTATTGTTTACACTACACGGCCGGCGTGGAAACCCCCCACCAAGCGCGACCAAACACATGATCTGCAAAATCTTTATAAATAACTGAATTCACAACACGAATAAAAAAGACAGAAACGTTGCATTCAGTAATTTCTACAGCCTCAGTAATAATGTAAATTCTAATCTACCAGCACAGTAACTCACCTGACGGCCACCCGTACAGAGGATTCCTTATCGTCATCCGGCATGTTGCCGTTTTTGACGTGTTGGCGTCCAACGGTCAGAGACGAAGCTGAACTCGAGGTCTTAACTGCCGCTGGTGTCACTGCGGACCACTACTTTCAGGGGTCGCTGGCGTCCTCGTGTTGACAGCGTTTCGCGACGATGCTACCTCATAACCGATCGGCGACCGATGCTGAGCGCCAACTCTGGGTCTGAATGGTTTTTCACCGGATGCCGGCTAATACTTTCCCCGCGCGTGGTACACTGTCGTGGTTCCTTTTCTTCTTCTTAGCAAACTAAACAATATTTCCGGCACACCCGTAACGAGCGGTTAGCGTGCGAAGGCGAAGCGATCTAAACGACAGAAAGGCGAGAAAACGGGGAAGAAAGCACACGGTCGATAAAAAAGACAGACACGTACACGACGCCGCGCGCGCGAAGCACATCGTTCACCAGTGTCCTCTCAACTCACCGGCCACCCCGGCAGACAAGTGCTCAAAGTTCTCAAACACCTACCGAAACGTACTCATAAATATGCACGAGTACAGCGAAGCACCGAAAAAAAACCAACAGCCTACTTGGTATTTCACGCCTGTGGCAAGCTGTTGTGAGGACCGAAGAAACTTACGTGTCACGGTAAGGGTGCTGTGTGTCGTAGCAGGCCATTTGTTAATTTCCCCAAAAACAAATTATTCAAACTCAAACGACTAGTTGTACCACCAATAACCAGGTAGTCGAGAGGAAACGGAAAGGAGTTTGAATGGAAATTCTGATAGATAAGGAGCAGGGCTTCAGGACAAGCTGGAAAGAACACAATCGTATCGTAAATTATTCCTTATTCCGTGCACTACCTCAGCAAGCCCCGAATTTCATTTGAAAGCGTTTTAAAAGAGGCTCTTTAACCAGCTTAACGGCTGATGTCATCTCAACATTGTAGAAACAGTTCCAAGCCTAGTACAGAGGTATTTGTGTAGAAAGAAAGTTTCTCCACCAAATTTAAATAATAATTATAAACAATGGACTAATTTAATGTTTACTATTCCAGTCGTGCGTTCCAGTCAACCCATGAAACCAATCCCGAAATACAACCGCGAGTCTCCTAGTTAGGAACGTTCCAACCAAAAAGGTTTTGTTTTACAGTTTTTGGGCCGAAATAAACATCGCCTCTTATAATTGTTAACGAGCGTTTATTTTGTGCCCTGCTGGACGGTTGGAAGAGAGTCATAAAAATGGCAGTGGGACGTAATTATTTTTCCGAATATACATTCTTTTTGTGTTCGATAAAAATAAAATTCATAAATTTTCATCCAGCCCCACGCTGTTCACAATAACCCGCTGGCTCTGTGCTGTAACTGCCCTCCAGCTAAGCTGGTTCGGGCTCGGGCAGCATAAAACTGAATGAAAGCGAATAAAACTATTTTATCGTGACTGTAAATTAAACAGTGCTCAAGTGACGCATTTCTTTAGTTCCCATCTTTCGCTCTTGGACGGGTGGATGGCCCCCCGTTTCGGTACGCAACGAATGATGCACTAATCAGAAAAGTGCATTACATAAAAAATGTCATAACAGTGCGTAACTGCCACTTGTGGCCCAAACTGCTTCCCATCGTCGAGATTGGTCAACCGATTTGAGATTGATCTTCCCAAAAAACCAGCGAGTGGCCCTTGAAATGGGGGGGAAAACATTTTTAAATATAAACCCGACACCAAAGAAATAAAACAAAAACGGCCAACGAAGACCGGGAAGATGGATGAAGCCGCGCGTTAAACGGCTGAAACCATAAAACATGTATGTAACAAGACAGCGCTTCAACCGGGACCGAAGCCGAAAGACGGTCTAGTTTCATCTTGGTGAAATGGGAATTCTGGACATCGACCGTAATAAAGATATGTTCGGTAGAGCACTTCCTTAGCGTTAGCATAGGCAACACCTTCCAAAGATAAGAACCAAGCCGACGTAGGCGGAACAATAGGACGATTATTGAGACCATCTCATCACTCCATGTTGACGGTGTATTCTGAAACATAAAATAAACATTGGAATGAAACGAGCGTTCCATCTTTCGTCAGATGCTTAGCCGAGGAGGTAACATAAATGAACCCCGTAATGTTGGAACCCCGCTTTAATGGGTTGTTTGTTTACTACTCGAAGCGATATTAATAAATTCTCACTAATCAACGCTTCAAACACGCCTCTCCACGCATCGTCGTATTATGTCACCCTCAACCGCACGTTGAACGGAAATCTCTGGAGTGTGACTACAAGTTCCTGTAGGATTTCTTCTAGGACACACTCGGCCCTCGCGCGATCGACGTACCGCGGCGTGTTTCCACGTACAACGAATTCCTCGCTACCTTCTTTCACGGTTGAAAATAGAAACCGAAAAGTGGTTCACTTTCGAGGGAACTATATATTTTCCGTTTCGCATCTATCGCTTTCGCTTTCGGGCCATTAAAGGAAGCGCAACCGCCGCCAGCTGTTTCCTTAATTTCACTCAACTGTCATCACTTTAAAACACCGCCCAAAAACCGGCTCCAAAAAGGCCGCGATAATCGATACTGCTACGAGCCCAGGTAGCAATAGTTTTCGTAGTCGAAAGCTGACAGTCCCCGAACCGTGAGCCCACCACAAAGTGGGGCTCGGAAACGCAAACCCTCAGCCATGGACCTGCGGACTTAGCTTCGTTTTGCTGTTCGTTTCCATTGGATCAATTAACGTGGGCTACGTGTTTATGGGCACTGGCCACCGGTGAGTTTTCCAATCGAGGCCAGCGAGCCTGTTTCCGCGGGTTTTGGGCCATTCTTTAATCCCTTGCCGTAGACAACCACATGCGGCTTGCGAAACATGTGTAACTTTTCCCAAAAGCCACGTCCGTCCTTTTTCGGTATCAGCGTGCGAGATTGGCAATAATTAAAAACTTTCTAGCGTTTCATTCAAAGATCAGCGTGTTGTCCAAGGTGGCTGGCCCGATGTTTCGGTTCCGTCTCGAGTTGAAGGAACTCCGAGCATAACCTGTTTTGGCAATCGGTCTTTTGCTATCGAAGCGATCTTAGGCTCGTGATAAACTGTGCGCTGTGAAGCTCCCTAATTTTCGTTCGTTCACAGCAGGGCTTCCGTGGACGTTAAAATTCATTTGGCCAACGAATGGCCCAACGGTGATGATGTAACTTGCTGGCGATTGAACAATGTAATAATTAGCTAATTGTGTTGCGGTTTCGCTTCAGCCTTTTGTGACTGTCGAAATCAAAAACTTGGAAACTGGAAAACTTTTCTAAGAGTACAACTCTGTACAAAAATGATTGTAGCTATAACGTAAACACCAATGTCGCCCGTTGGGTTGCATGAACTAAGCATCATTTACCACAAATTTACATGCTTGGCATCCAATTAGAGGACCAAACATCCATGTCAACCCAACAAACGCGAGCCACATTTGGCTGGAAGAGAAAAATAAAGAGAAACCATAAAGTGGAACAGCTTTCAGCGAGCTTCGTTGACCAAGCCAATCTCAATCTGAATAGTAAGCCCAATTTTTGCATACATCCTGCCGCGTTCCGCAGAGAGTGCGAAAAAACGGCCTCCGAACCTACTTTCCGACTGGCGGTGAACTACTTTGGCCGTTACAGTCTGCGCGCCACACCACGCATGTGCCCACTCAGTCCCGCAGCTCAGCGCAGCCATTAGCCCGGCCAGCTATCGGGGACGTATGCGAGATAAACCCAATTTTCCTCGCGACTGGTTTCCTTCCTTCCGCGGGAAATGCAAGTGAAAACGGACACGGACGCGCGGCGCTCTACTAGCGGAAGGTGATTGATTTCATTTCCAACCCCACGCCCAATTACGCCCGATGCGCCCTCTGTCGGCACGCTTGTTGGTTGCATTTGAATTCACAATCCAACGAAACCTTTGCGCCGCCTCTGTGCCACAAGGTGGAGGTCTTCGTTACGTCTGGTAAAATGAACGAAAGCCGACTGTCTGAACTATCGTAAAATAATTTCAACTTAATATCCTAAGCTTCGAAATCAAATCAAACACATTTGTTCCAGTCAAAGGGCAAAAAGACAGTCAAGTTTTGGTTTGCATCAAAATCTACAGGCGAAGCATCATCTATTAATACAAAAAAAACTTACTGTTAATCACTCTACAATTTACTAAAGCTGCCCCCGTTACCACTCTATTTAACGGATCATCTTAACCCTTGCCATTTTTGCTTCAAACGTTAATCCAGGCAAAAACTGGACTAATCTTCGCAGTCGAAACATCGCGAAGCTTACACAGGAAACCGGGCATCAACAAACAGAGAACCGGATGTATCGAAGAAGGCATTTATCTCTGTATCTCTAAAGGTCTGTGTATTTTGATGCTTTTTGAGTCGCCCATTTTCTCCATTGTTCATGTCGCTGGAGACAAAAATGAGACGTGCGAGAGAACTGCCGCGAAGCCCTTCAATCGTATCCTCCGTATATTAGCGTGTAACAGCTCTGTTTTTAAAGCAGGAGCACTGATGCAAGCCCACTAAAACTTAAACCCACTAAAAACCAATGCTTGCCGCATTGGTTCAAATAGGCTCAAAACATCGTGTAGCTTCTGAAACTACCTTCCGTGGCGCACCTGTTCTTGGTTTATTATAACCCACCGTAAGTCGCAAAACCCTTACTGAAAAATGTTCGGCGTAAAATCGTCGATGCGAAGAACCCGAAAAGCGATCCATAGTCGACGAGCGCGATTAACGCCTGATCAATAAAAACCCAAAATTCGATGAGATGTTTTAACTTCACTTCCGATAGAACCAGTTTCGCGATGCTGTCTTTTTGTGCTTCGTCTGGCACTTTTTTCCTCACTTGCGTATTATGAGAATGGTGGTTTGGATCAAAAAATTGTGTTCTTCTTTGGAGCACAGAATGTGGGGAAAGGCACCATAGGCACTTTGAAACAGCCTTCACAAGGGGCGTTAAGTCCATGTTCGGAGTTTGAATGTTTATGCCTTAAGGTGCATCTTTTATAATGATACTTATTATAAACTGTGTAATATCCTGGACATTTCAGAAACATAGAATATCTCTCCGCTCTTGCACAAGAGAAAGCACATAATGCAAAAGTAAATAAGGGACTCAAGGTTTCTAGGGTACCGGCTCCATTTTAGCAACGCTGGCAAAGGGTGACTTTATGTTTCTGTTGCACCATCCCCTTGCACCACCCAAATGCTATTAAACGTGACCTTCAGTCCCGTCCGAAACACCTTCTCGATGGAACTTCCCCCAAAAATATCTTACGGGATCAAACCGTTGCCGTCTGCAACCGGATTAGAGCGTTTGGCCATTTGCCCACGCACACACACAGTATTTGCCCATGCTATGTTGATGTTCAGTTCCCAGTTCCGAGTCCCTCTTTCGGGGGTGTTTCACTCTTCCGTACAAATCAATCCCACCGCCGAACCATCCACCGCAACGCAGGTTCTGCCCAATGGAAATGCGCGCGCGTTTGCTTATGTAACGGCAGCGGCCAACATCACCCCTCGAGGAGGTAGCAAGCAAGTCAGGGTCAGCCCGGGGGCCACGGATAGATCTGGAACTCTCCCTCAACTGGCTGGCTGTGGCCTGTGGTGGTCACCCCAACAACTGCACGGGTTGTGAATCGGTTTCACCGCGCGTTCGGCGCTGCGAACGGCGTTACGGTGGTTTCTACCACCAGCCAGCCCAGCTACGAGCATGTAAAACCCAAACCAGCTCGCGAGGGGCCCACGCAACGAACAAAGCACATTTTGTAAGCGTACATGTGCCGTTCGTACAGTTGCGGATTCAATTCAAGAATGCTCGTTGTCGTAGGCAGTAGCGCAAAAGCTGGTACACGGACAACTAAAATCTCGGACTAAAATTTGTTAGGCTCAACTAAGCCTAATTCAGATCTTTTAATGCATTTTCAAGATAAGCTACTATTGATATTGTATAAATACAGATTGAGGCGATGATTTGCTTGATGCCCTGTACTGTATAAGCCCTTGCTACAACTAGTCTGTGGTAGCTGCACTCAGTTGCAAGACTGTTTTTTACACGTCCCTCCCGAACGGGCAACGTATCACATCGAACCAGATGTAGGCACGAAAGTGCGGAGGAAGGCCCATTGAGTCGGCCATGCCGGGATGGTAATACCGAGAGGGGTTTCCGTAGTCCCAAGCCCACTCACTTCCATCGTGCCCACGGAATACGCAAAGCGAGACAAATTTCCAGCCAGCCCTCTTGCCCGTGACCTGCCCCAGAAACTAGCAGGGAGATACCCAGCTTCAACCGTTCGCAACCGCAGACTTCCGGTTTGGACAGCGATTTCCGAAACGGGATCAATCACACCTTTCTTCGCGCGGCACTTCTCGGTGGAACTAACGCCAGTGGTTGCTGTAACGAAACCGTAGTGCCAACCAAAATTACCGGGAAACCTCAACAGTATTGAGAATACTTTCTGGGAAAGCATTGGAAGCACTTTGGGGGCATTCTTCAATCTCATCTCATTCATTCATCTCCAATACTATATATTCTTTGCCGTGGCAAATTAAATGGGTCTCTCGGTTCCTAAAATCTTTTAACTTATTCACTTTTTATCGTTGTCGATATCATTTCTCCTAAAAAAAATGCTCGTTTTGTTGGCATCTTAGGTAAACAAAATACAATTATAAACCAAACGCAGAGGCCCCGCAAACAGGGTTTGCTTGCCGTTAAATCAGCAATTATAATTTGCAACGCAGCGTACAAAGATGGGTAGCGTTCCACGCCAAAGAAACAAACGTTAGTTGCACCGAAACACAACTGGACATCCATCAAAAACCTGTTCTGCTGCAACACTGCGGCGGCGATGCAATTTTCCACAAAACGCGATCTCCAGCGGTTCTTCCGTTAACTAACGAGTTGTTTGCAGCTCCAAGTGGACCAGTGCATTGGCGAAACACGAGAAGGCCGCGGGTTTGGGCAGCCAAATTGACGGTTCGCGCAATCTAGCAGCCTGGAAACCTCACGAAACCTCATCGATCCTTTCGGAACGGGTTGATGTGTACACCGCAAACTTGCAGTTTGAAAGTCAGCTGCGTAGAACAGTTTCACCTTGTCGACGGTCGTTGGACACCGGACTCGGGTTTTTTAGTGGATGTCTTAAATGCAACCTTACGTTGTACTTTCTAGACATCGAGCTATATTTTTTGTCCATTATTATTATATTTTACCCGTTTCGAGAGGAAGGCATCAATTTTGGTCCCGATTTAGCCCACTAACAGCAATCCGGAGGTCACTGTGTTACGGCCGGTGTGGGGTAAAAAATAAGTAGGCAGAAAGTGCACGGTTTTTGCTCGGCAGCTGTGATTGCTTTTTTGCGAAAAGACACCGAAATTTCCCAAACTAAAAGCGAATTATCGTTCCGGCCACTCTGGCCCCGAACGATGGGCTCCTTTCTTTTTCGCTGTTATTGATTTTTATCCAAACATGTTTTTCTCGCATTGTTTTTCACCAACACACCGACACATAATCGATATTTTCTTATGCTTCAGCCGAGAGCAACATCACATCAGCATCCCCCGAAAGGCACTTTTCCCGTGGCTCTCCTCTGGCACTTTCGGTGGGCAAACTCGCTAAGCCCACACACTTTTGCTGGGCTTTTATGCTTCTAACAACGAAACGGTCACTACCGCGGGCGCGACAAATCGAGGCCGTTCAATTTGCGGAACGAACGAACGCTTTGCTTACTTTCGCAACGACCCAGTTGATCGCAGAGCAGGACAAACGACGGGAAAACGCGAATTTCGTGCTCGTACACAAAATTGCAACACGAAACAACGCACTGATAGAACTCCACGGTCGCAACCATAAGCTAATGAGCGGATTGGAAACGAAAGCTCACACCTTGAACGGAAATGATTGCGGAAAATAACGCGCCGCGGAAAAGCATAAAGCTACAGAGTTCACCAATGCACGCACACACACACGCATTCACATGTTCACACCGGTCCTGGTCTCTTTCGAAGTGTCCTCTTTCGTCGCTTTGAACTGACTGACCTGACCTGACTTTGAATTTTCGTACCTGTCTCTGAATCTCACTTTTATTTTTATCGCTCTCAAAAACACCGCTTTGCTCGCGAGAGAAAAAGCCAAACGAATCTGGGGAGCCACATGAACCGTAAATCGGAGCGCAAAAACGTCAGATCGTTATCGTGATGTAAAATATAAACCCGGAATGTCAAACGTGTTTCAAACATTCCTGCTTTTGGTCCGAGAAAACAGAAATCGAAGAGAAATAAATTGATTTCTGAATATTTTTTTCTATTTTTTTTAATTTTGTTGCTGTATCAGCAAATAGAAACACACAGCATCCTCTGTTTGTAAACAAAGCGTCTGCTAGCGGTTTTTACGTGTCCGCTGAGGTATAAACGTTTAGACATAAACGCAAACAGTTTGGGTTTTATCTGAAATGTCAAACCGTTTGTTTTCGCTTCATGTGGCCGCGCAGAATCGCTTGTGTTTTGGACCGTTTACCAACTCACAGCTGACAGCTGCCAAATCTAGCGTCAGGGTTGTGTTTAATCGTATTTTCATCCTTCATCCTGTTCTTGATCTAAAGCATGCAGCCAGAGGTAATGTCGTGCAGCCGAAAATTACACAGTCATCGCATCGGAAATTGCACATTCGTGAAAACATTCGTTTCTTTAAAACTGCCGTGCGCTTTGCCACAATAAGTAATCTAAGTTGGTCCTCGCGAGTGCTAGCAGCACTAGCAAGATGAGTTTGCTGAAGTTTCACCGCACGCTGCAGCCGGC
Organism: Anopheles bellator; assembly: GCF_943735745.2. NCBI lineage: Eukaryota > Metazoa > Arthropoda > Insecta > Diptera > Culicidae > Anopheles > Anopheles bellator. The sequence goes on from NC_071286.1 coordinate 61,741,217, forward strand.
TGATCCGCAAAGTCTGCCGGTCCTGATCATCGGTCAACTCCATCACCTCACAACTTTACCGTTCGAGCGCGTCAGCTCGAAGCTGGATCCGCGCGTCGAGAAGGCAACGTTTACGAAGGCCGTGTCGTCGCTGCATCCGGCGCCCACCGATACCTGTTCCCTGTACTTGGATGTGGCCCGCGTGGCGGCCTTGCCGTTGAAAGCTTCCCGACACAATACGGCTTCACGCGCTCATGCCATCACCAAGCTTATCCAATCCAAAACAACCGGCGTTAGCGAATCGATCGTGCTCGTCTGCGAGAAAAAGGATCTGCTGGCCTCGGCTTGCGCCGTAGCACGAGCGTTCCCGTTGTACAGCCGCAAAACATCGAAGCTTGTCGCGGCCGAACCACCGCCAACGGTGCACGTTGAGTTCTTGTTGGTCGGCGATGATCCGGCCTCCACGGAAATCACGGAGGAGGACGTGCAAACGTTGGCCAACGTTACCGTCGGTATTCGGTTAACAGCACGAATTGTGGACGCGCCCTGCAACGAGATGAACGTCTCAGGCTTTTTGGCCGAAGTGGAGGCGATCGCGCAAGAGTTGGGTATTGATGCTAAGACCATCCGCGGGACAGAGCTAAATGAGAAGGGCTTCGGCGGTATTTATGGTGTGGGAAAAGCGGCCCTCGATCCCCCGGCTCTTGCCGTGCTGTCGTACGAGCCTGAGGGTGCCACCGAAACCGTGGCCTGGGTTGGCAAGGGAATCGTTTTCGATACCGGTGGTCTGAGTATTAAGGGAAAAACGGCCATGCCGGGCATGAAACGGGATTGTGGTGGTGCGGCGGCCATTCTGGGCGGATTTTACACTGCCGTCAAGAGCGGATTCCGGCAGAATCTCCACGCTGTCTTTTGCTTGGCAGAGAATTCTGTCGGACCGGAAGCAACCCGACCGGACGATATCCATAAGCTGTACTCGGGATCCACGGTAGAAATTAACAACACTGATGCCGAAGGACGCCTCGTTTTGGCCGATGGTGTGGTGTACGCCGATCGTGACTTAAAAGCCAACATCATTCTCGATATGGCCACTTTAACTGGTGCGCAGGGCATTGCCACGGGCAAGTATCACGGCGCGATTCTCACCAACAGCGACGATTGGGAGGCGAAAGCACTGGAAATTGGACGTAGAACCGGTGATCTGCTGTCGCCCGTGCCCTACTGCCCGGAGTTGCATTTTAGCGAGTTCACTTCGGCAATCGCCGATATGAAGAACTCCGTCATGGATCGTGGCAATGCTCAGGTAAGCTGCGCCGGACTCTTTGTGGGTGCCCATCTGGGATTCGACTATGGAGGTTCCTGGTTGCACATCGACATGGCTTCGCCAGTGCACAATGGCGAACGTGCGACCGGATACGGCGTGGCACTGCTGGCTGGATTATTCGGTGAGCATAGCAAGGCGAGAATGTTCCGCGACATCGCCCACCAACCGACGGAGAAGAGCAATAAGTCGGCCCCAAACTCTGTTGCCGAGCCTCCGTTGAAAAAAGTTTGCATTGACTGAGAATGACGTGAATGGAAACCCGCAAATTACACCGTGAGTGTGTTCAATGATAACCCTTAAATAAAATACTCTTTTTCTGAATCACTATTAATCGATTATGTACCGAAAACCACGGGGGCTACAACATGAAGCATTTGTATCTGTTAGGAAACCCCTTTTTCTAATAAAGAATAATAAAGAACAAACTAAATATGCTGATTGTTGATTTTCGCTTTATGGACAACGAGAAATATGCCGCGGGTTGGCATTATAGTCTCATTGATTCCTGAACGATCATTTTTGTTATCTTATCAACGACTCTAACCCCGCAAACAATACACTATTCGCTCTTGCTGCTCTGAAACATTATCTTTTCAACATTGTACACGAGCAGAAAGATATACTGACTCTGACCACTTAAGTCGGTTACCCAACTCGGGCGCATAATGCAACGGAGCGATTGAATAAAAACTAAACCACATCTCAGAGCCGGGGATTTATTTGGCTTCTAGCCATTCGGGGATTTTTTAGGTTCCACTGAACAAACGCAATTTTTGTTCTGTTAGTGATTATATCTCGTATGTGCCCTTTCCTTAATGAATTAAAAATTACCAGGCGGCGCAGAAGTCCCAAATAGCAACGTGGTTACAACGCTTACTATATCTGGTTGTATATTGACGGTGTAAATCCTGCTACTTCCTAATCAATCAAACCCGTTTCTACTGTGTATGCCGAGTGTGCCATGGCAAAGATCGGAAACAACGGTCCGGTGCGCTTCGCTATCACTTGAGCTGTCTCGTTTGAATTATTGCGCCGCTCGGGATCACACTTTTCATTCAGCAGCAGCGTCACCAATGTTGGCCGACAGTTGGATACTGTGACTGCTATGTGTAAAGGCGTCTGATCACCATCCGATTGTGCATTTACATCAGCCCCGAATTGTAGCATCAGCGCCGCACATGTCGCATTATTCCATTTACAGGCCGAATGTAACGGCGTCCACCCCATGTCAGTGCGGGCATTCGGATCAGCCCCATGCAGTAGAGCGATCTTCGCCATTGCTAAATTATTGTTGTAGCAAGCCTTGTGTAGCACCGTGTAGCCATCGCGATCAGTTGCATGGACGATAGACGGCTTTAGGCTGAGGATTGCTGTCAGCAAATCCATTTTGTTCTCTCCTGCGGCCCACAGGGCATGTCTCTCATGGCTAGCTGTAATTGATGAGTAAGTATCGCTAAGTATTATCCACCACCCGCTTGACCTACAGCTACCGTTCGCCTACCCTTCGGGTCGTTATCTTCCTCGATCAGATCATCTGGGTCGTCCCATCCGCTGACAAACATTCCGCGCGGTACTTGGCTCATTTTCTCCTGCAACGCCTCGAGGGTGTCCCTTTCTTCCTCTTCGTCACCATCGGCTTTCTCGTCCTTTGTGAGGCTATTCGCAATGCTATCCCAGTCTTTCAGAGTCCTGTTCGACATACTTTATCACTTCTTTTCTGAAATTGTACCCTAGAACTTTGTTGTTTTGTTTGAAAACAAAATCAACTGTCACTGCGCCCACCTGAATAGGCTGCGTGCGTAAAATCGATGTGTAATCTACGCTAATGAAGAACTCAGGTGTAGCAGTTAAGAATCAATACGTTTCTCAAAACGACAATTATGCTTTTGGTTTTTTATTTTACAAACTTTGATTTCGCCTTTCGAGTAGTATAAAATACCACCACTAGAAAAATATACTGTTTTCACCGTTAAGCAAAAAACCATCCAGACACCATATCGTTAGAAGTTAAACCTTACACTATATACAATTTAATTAATCAACTAGTTTCTTGCCGTTGTGTGCTTTCTAGGACATCACTAAAACTTCAATCTCGGGTAAATCAACGGTAACAGCCCCATGATGGAAGATATTGCCCCCAGAATACCGATGGTTTGGTTCGAAACTTTCACGTAGCCGAGCCCATTGAGTGGAATGAACACATCGCAAACATTCTTCACCGTATCAACGACCAACGGTTTGTTTTCGTTGTAAATTACCGACACAGTTTGGGCTAGGTTGCGGATGTTGGACCTGCTGTAGTAGAGCGTCAGGCGATAAAGTTCCTGCAAATCGCGGCACAAATTCATCGCGATCGAAATTAACCAAAAACGGTTCGAACGGGCTAACCATTCCGTCGCGTCCACCCCTTTACTGATACCGGATCGCGATAGCCAAACGACATGATCGGCCAGCAAGAATAGGCCGGAGGAAACTTTCCCGAGCACAATAAACAGCTGCTGGGACAGTTGTTTCATTTCCACGCTGGAACCTGCGGCATAAAGCACCTCGAATCCTTTTCCAAACCGGAGCACTGAAAAGGAAAAGGAAAGCGATTTTTTTCTTTATGTTTGCAGTGTATGTACAGGCGTACAGTAATTACGTACGTTTGCGGAAAGAGCTTAAGATGCCTTCAATTAATTTTAGTACTTGAATCGACTCGGTCGTCTTCGTACCACGATTGCTAGCCTCTTTGCTAGCCCATAACGCACGACAGGAGTACTGGACTAATCTAGAGGCGAGAGAAAGGCAATTAACGTTTTATCAAAACCACCCTTCCTAGATTTTACCTTGCAATTTTGTCTTTTCCCACTGTTTGGCTGTTTAATTTTATGATTAAATCCATTTGTTCGTAAATAGGTCTACACCAAAGCTGCGTACAGATCCCAGCAATAAATAGTGGTTTTGTGTGCTTAAGCGAAACGCAGTGCAAGATCACCGGTGGCGAATGTTAATGCAAGAACTAACGTTACAAGATACAAAGTTCACCTCGTTTCTTTGGAACAACAACGAAGAAGTTGAACTTGAAGAACCGATAACGGGAAGATAACAACATTGAATGACACCTGGTTTCTAAGGGTCACATGCACCATGGTAGCGCTACGTATATACGCCTGGTTTCACTTCTAATGACCATAAAACTATTGTTTTTCAAAATATGTTATGCATAATGGCTTCTTCCGGTGGTTTTCTCCCAGCACTATTTCAATAATTCAGCAATACAAACGCATGGTGACGGTGATCAACAATTCGGATTTTGGTCCGTTCAACCGTGCTTGACCTAACCCGAAAGGAATTGTATGGCAAAAGTGACCACTTATTTGGCAAAGAGACTATATTTAAATTGAAATGTTTCGACGAATTGTAGCTTTATTTTGAAGTAAAACTCACTTACGATTATATCCAAGTCGATTAAATACGCTGCCACCGTTACTGGTGGAGGAGTTGCCCTTGCCGGGTTTTGTGAGTTTAGAATCGAGACTGAACCGTTCTAAACGTTGCCAAAGTTGTTTTGAATCCGTTCCGGTGCGAGACCCCAAACTCAGTCGATTCTGAATCGGCTGCTTGCGTCCTTGAGCCATGTTATCCGCTTTCATGCTGGGTCGCGCAGGTGACAGTTTCACCGGTGAGGGTTTCATTTGCACCACCTTTCGCGTACCATGCAGAGCACCCGTTCCCCCACGATGCGCTGCACTGCCCGATCCTGTTGCTGAAAGTCTTCCAGCGCCCAACCGCTGCTTTACAGGAACGTCTCTCTCGTTGAAACGCAATCGGCTAGTTGAAGCGCTGTTAGCCACGATAGGTTTACGCGATTTTCTGGGAGCTATTTCCAGTACTTCGTCTTCCTCGGAGAACGATACCGATTTCACACCACCTGTCATGTCGCCGCTGCTTAAATCCAACCGTCGATCTTCGTCGTCGTCATCCTCATCCGACGAAAGGGTAGCCGCCTTGGCTGGTATTCTTTTGACCAAAATTACCTTCTGAACCACTGGCGGAACTTTGCGTTCTACTGAGCGTGACTGCGAAGTGGATGACGCAAAGCTAGGAGATTTTTTGAGAATACCAGAAGTACCCAACGTGGCGACATCACTGCTGCCACGTTGTTCGGCGCTGTTACGTCCTCCAAGTCGGGAAAATATAGAGCTGGAAGTCGGTGAGCCCATTGAGTCGAGAATCTTGACTGAGTTTGCAGTTTTGCTCGGAGGTTCATCTTCTGTGGTCAGTCTATCGAATATGCTTCGTTTTGTGGCGGCCCTTTTGGCTGATGCGTCCATCTGATCGTCAACGCTCGGTCTTCTTTTAGTCAGTTGAACCTTCTTCTCGAGAATTTCCTTGCTCCTGGCGGTGCTACCAGAGGGAAGGGTAATTTTGTATTTTCCTTCGTGCTCCGGCAGAACCCGTCGAGGCTTGACGTCGTGCAGAGCAGTTCCGACCGATGATACAATACCTAAGAAGCATTGGGAGTACAGTACATGAAACAGAACCCTGGGAATTTCTACCGCTCCTACTTACGTGTGGTTAGGGTCTTTTCGGCTTTCTTCCCGTTACTTAGAGTAACCGTGTTCGGTGTACCCGATACGGTTGCAATCGGTACGGTTGTGTCAGAGTCCGGGATCGACAGGACCTTTTCACGGGCACTTTGTTCGTACACTTTCTTCGCATGCCGCAAAATGGCAATTATGTCGCCCATCGTAGTAATGCCCATTTCCCGTAGATATTCCTTGTTAAGATCCATTAGCATGTCCATTTGAATGCGATTTTCGACAAAAACGTGAGCATAGGTAGCGGCCGCCTGGCTCGGGATGTCGGCGTTTGTGAAAAATTTTACCCATGATGCTGGGGAACAACAACAAAACAGCAATCAGCAGAGGATTCAAAACTAGGTTTCATTTGTTGCTTACCAGCCGTAGGACTCGGCATTGTTCACCTGTTGTTTGCTCCTAAATATAGTTTCTGCCAATTCCAGCACCAATGCAAACAAAACACCGAAAATCCAAATTTGCCACCAAACACGGAAAGCTTGGAAAACTGGCGACTGTCAGTTTGGACGACCGACAAAAACCAGAGTTGTCAAAGCATAGGACATTTTGGGCGACAAACATGTGACAAAATCAATCTGCTTAAACCCTTTTCTCACTGTTGTCGTTAATCCGTGCAAGAGACTTTTTCATGGCTTTAGTTAGTTTATCGAAAATGCTAGTCCACTCTTCATTTTCTGTGTCATCCACGCTATCCTCTGGATTTGGCTCGTGTCAGTTCGAAGGTGTGCTTTGGCGGCGATCCTTTCTTCACTTACGCATTTTGACAGCCGTTGGCATTTTTTAGCCGCGCTCTTCAGTCGCTCGCACACATCGCGAGCATGTGTGCGTGCACTCGAAACGGCGGCGTAGATTTTTCATTCGTACAAATGGACGCGTGTGGTGCGTCACGGAAAAGTTTTCCTCTTCGTTGATATCTGCTTTTGCCAATCTCTCTGTGACGCAGAACCGAAGCAAAATATTGCACATCGGTTCCCGAGGCACCGCTGAACGGGTGTAGTGCAAAGTTGGGAACCGGAAGCCACTTTTGAGGCGTTAAAAAGGATTTTCTTTCTGCTATTGTGCATCGGACATTGGTGCTCGCGGTGGTGGTAGTGGCGCTGATACTGACAAGAAGGAGAAGACCGATCCAAGCTTCGACCTTAGAGTCATTGTGGTCATTCCGACGGCAGCAACATGAGCGGAGATTCCAAAGCCCCGCTGCGGACGGTGAAACGGGTACAGTTCGGTATCCTTTCACCGGACGAGATTCGCCGGATGTCGGTGACCGAGGGCGGTATCCAGTTTGCGGAAACGATGGAGGGTGGCCGACCAAAGCTGTGCGGATTGATGGACCCGCGGCAGGGTGTCATCGAGCGCACCTCTCGCTGCCAGACGTGCGCGGGTAATATGACCGAGTGCCCCGGACACTTTGGCCACATCGACCTCTCCAAACCGGTCTTCCATATCGGGTTCATCACGAAGACGATCAAAATTCTGCGCTGCGTATGCTTCTACTGTTCCAAGCTGTTGGTCTCGCCGTCGAACCCAAAGATCAAGGAAATTGTGATGAAGTCCAAGGGCCAGCCGCGCAAACGGCTCGCGTATGTGTACGATTTGTGCAAGGGCAAGAAGATCTGCGAAGGTGGCGAAGACATGGATATGTCGAAGGAGGGCGGTGGAGGCGGTGGCGGCGGTGGAGGCACGGATCCAAACAAAAAGCAAGGCCACGGTGGGTGCGGCCACTACCAGCCGTCGATCCGGCGCACTGGACTCGATCTGATGGCCGAGTGGAAGGAGATCAACGACGAGAACCAGGAGAAAAAGATTCAGGTTTCGGCCGAGCGGGTCTACGAGATCCTGAAGCACATCACCGACGAAGAGTGCTACGTGCTGGGAATGGACCCGAAGTTTGCGCGTCCCGACTGGATGATCATTACCGTGCTGCCCGTGCCACCGCTCGCCGTTCGGCCGGCGGTAGTGATGTTCGGGGCAACGAAAAATCAGGACGATCTGACGCACAAGCTCTCCGATATCATCAAGGCGAACAATGAGCTGAAGAAGAACGAACAAACGGGGGCTGCGGCGCACGTAATTGCCGAAAACATCAAAATGCTTCAGTTTCACGTGGCTACACTGGTCGACAACGATATGCCCGGTATGCCGAAAGCGATGCAAAAGAGCGGCAAACCACTGAAGGCGATCAAAGCCCGCCTGAAGGGTAAGGAGGGCCGTATCCGTGGAAATTTGATGGGAAAGCGTGTGGACTTTTCGGCCCGTACCGTCATCACGCCCGATCCGAATCTGCGCATCGATCAGGTGGGCGTACCACGGTCAGTCGCCCAGAACATGACCTTTCCGGAGCTTGTGACGCCTTTCAACATCGATCGTATGCAGGAATTGGTGAGACGCGGCAACTCGCAGTACCCGGGCGCCAAGTACATCGTGCGCGACAATGGGGAACGTATCGATTTGCGCTTCCACCCGAAATCATCCGATTTACACCTGCAGTGTGGCTACAAAGTGGAGCGTCATCTGCGCGACGACGATCTGGTGATCTTCAACCGGCAGCCAACGCTGCACAAAATGAGTATGATGGGCCATCGGGTGAAGGTGCTGCCGTGGTCGACTTTCCGCATGAACTTGAGTTGCACCTCACCGTATAACGCCGATTTTGACGGTGACGAGATGAACCTTCATGTGCCTCAGTCAATGGAAACTCGCGCCGAGATTGAAAACATCCACATCACGCCCCGGCAGATCATTACACCGCAGGCGAACAAACCGGTCATGGGTATTGTGCAAGATACGCTGACGGCGGTCCGGAAGATGACGAAACGTGATGTGTTCATCGAGAAGGAGCAGATGATGAATCTGCTCATGTTTTTGCCCACCTGGGACGGCAAGATGCCACAGCCATGCATTCTGAAACCGAAACCCCTGTGGACGGGCAAGCAAATTTTTACTCTCATCATTCCCGGCAACGTGAACATGATCCGCACGCACTCGACGCACCCGGACGAGGAGGATGACGGACCGTACAAGTGGATATCGCCCGGCGACACAAAGGTTATGGTCGAACACGGCGAGCTGATCATGGGCATCCTGTGCAAGAAAACGCTCGGAACGTCGGCCGGTTCGCTGCTGCACATTGTGTTTCTCGAACTTGGTCACGAGATCGCGGGTCGGTTCTACGGTAACATCCAAACGGTGGTCAACAACTGGTTGCTGCTCGAAGGCCACAGCATCGGTATCGGCGACACGATTGCCGATCCGCAGACGTACGCAGAAATTCAACGCGCCATCCGCAAGGCCAAAGAGGACGTGATCGGGGTAATCCAGAAGGCGCACAACATGGAACTGGAACCGACGCCTGGAAACACGCTGCGGCAGACGTTCGAAAATCAAGTGAACCGCATCCTGAACGATGCCCGTGACAAGACTGGTGGTTCGGCCAAGAAGTCGCTCACCGAGTACAACAACCTGAAGGCGATGGTCGTGTCCGGATCAAAAGGCTCCAACATTAACATCTCGCAGGTTATCGCCTGTGTCGGCCAGCAGAACGTCGAGGGCAAGCGCATCCCGTTCGGGTTCCGCAAACGAACCTTGCCCCACTTTATCAAAGACGATTACGGTCCCGAGTCGCGTGGGTTCGTGGAGAACTCGTACCTGGCCGGTTTAACGCCGACCGAGTTTTACTTTCACGCCATGGGTGGTCGCGAAGGTTTGATCGATACGGCGGTTAAAACAGCCGAAACCGGATACATCCAGCGTCGGTTGATTAAGGCCATGGAATCGGTGATGGTCAATTATGACGGAACGGTGCGTAATTCCGTCGGGCAGCTGATTCAGTTGCGCTACGGCGAGGATGGGCTGTGCGGTGAGGCGGTCGAGTTTCAAAATTTGCCGACGATCAAGCTGTCGAACAAGGTGTTCGAGAAGCGGTACCGCTTCGATCCGACCAACGAGCGCACGTTACGGCGCATCTTCAACGAGGAGGTCATTAAGGAGCTGACCGAGTCGGCTTCGGTCATCCAGGAGATCGAGGCCGAGTACGAACAGTTGATGCGCGATCGAGAAGCTCTGCGACAGATTTTCCCGAACGGTGACTCCAAGGTTGTGTTACCGTGCAACCTTCAGCGGATGATCTGGAACGTGCAGAAGATCTTCCACATCAACAAACGATCACCGACCGATCTTTCGCCTCTGAAAGTGATCCAAGGAGTGCGTGATTTGCTGCAGCGCTGTGTGATCGTGGCCGGGACGGATCGTCTGTCGAAGCAGGCCAACGAGAACGCCACGTTGCTGTTCCAGTGCTTGGTTCGATCGACACTTTGCACCAAATATGTGGCCGAGGAGTTCCGGCTGAACAACGAGGCGTTCGAGTGGCTCATTGGTGAAATTGAAACACGCTTCCAGCAGGCTCAGGTCAACCCGGGTGAAATGGTGGGTGCACTGGCCGCACAATCGCTCGGTGAACCGGCCACCCAGATGACACTGAACACTTTCCACTTTGCCGGTGTCTCGTCGAAGAATGTAACACTCGGTGTGCCCCGGTTGAAGGAAATCATCAACATCTCCAAACGGCCGAAGGCACCGTCGCTAACGGTGTTCCTTACGGGTGGGGCGGCCCGTGACGCTGAGAAGGCCAAGAACGTGCTCTGTCGTTTGGAGCACACGACCTTGCGTAAGGTTACGGCTAACACGGCGATCTACTACGATCCCGATCCGCAGCGAACGGTGATTGCCGAAGATCAGGAGTTTGTGAACGTGTACTACGAGATGCCAGATTTCGATCCGACGCGCATTTCCCCGTGGCTGCTGCGTATTGAGCTGGACCGGAAGCGCATGACGGACAAGAAGCTCACGATGGAGCAGATCGCGGAGAAGATTAACGCCGGCTTCGGAGACGATTTGAACTGCATCTTCAACGACGACAACGCCGACAAACTGGTGCTGCGCATTCGGATCATGAACGAGGACAACAAGTTCCAAGAGAGCGAGGAGGAAAATGTGGACAAGATGGAGGACGACATGTTTTTGCGATGCATCGAGGCGAACATGCTGTCGGACATGACGCTGCAGGGTATCGAGGCCATCGGCAAAGTGTACATGCACCTGCCCCAGACGGATGCCAAGAAGCGTATCGTTATTACACCCGAGGGCGAGTTTAAGCCGATTGGCGAGTGGCTTCTCGAGACGGACGGTACCTCTATGATGAAGGTGCTTAGCGAGCGGGACGTGGATCCGGTGCGGACCTACAGTAACGACATCTGCGAGATCTTTTCCGTGCTCGGCATCGAGGCGGTGCGAAAGTCGGTTGAAAAGGAGATGAACAATGTGCTGCAGTTCTACGGGCTGTACGTGAACTATCGCCATCTCGCGCTGCTGTGCGACGTGATGACGGCGAAGGGTCACCTTATGGCCATCACGCGGCACGGAATCAATCGACAGGACACGGGCGCCCTCATGCGCTGCTCGTTCGAAGAAACGGTCGACGTGCTAAACGATGCTGCCGCCCATGCCGAGGTAGACCCGATGAGGGGTGTCTCGGAGAACATTATTCTGGGCCAGTTGCCGCGCATGGGCACCGGCTGCTTCGATCTGCTGCTCGATGCGGAGAAGTGTAAGCTGGGAATGGAAATTCCGCACACCTCGATCCTCGGTGGTACGGGAATGTTCTTCGGTTCGGCCGCTACACCCAGCATGACGCCGTGGCAACAGTCGCAAACACCCGGCTACGGTGGATGGTCGCCTTCCGGACCGGCCAGTGGAATGACACCGGGTGGGCCAAGTTTCTCGCCGTCGGCACAATCGGACGCGTCGGGCATGTCGCCGACATCGTGGTCACCGATCCGTGGCTCACCCAGCTCCCCCGGTCCCTCGATGTCGCCGTACCCACCGTCCTCACCATCGATGTCGCCATCGTACTCGCCCAGCAGTCCCAACTACGCTCCGAACTCCCCTGGCGGTGCTTCGCCTTCCTACTCTCCGACCAGTCCGTGCTATTCGCCGCCTAGTTCGCAGTATTCTCCCGGCAGCTCAACCTACTCCCCTAGCAGTCCTAACGTCCACTCGACCACGCAAAAGTACTCCCCAACGTCCCCCAGCTACTCACCGATGTCACCGATGCTGCATCCGACTAGCTCTTCGAACTACCAAAGTCCGGCGTACTCGCCGACGAGTCCCTCTTACTCCCCGACCTCCCCGAGCTACTCACCTTCGTCTCCCGTCTTCTCACCCACCAGTCCGTCCTACTCGCCGTCGAGCCCATCCTATTCGCCTACCTCTCCCAGCTACTCCCCCACGAGCCCCTCGTACTCACCCACCTCCCCAAACTTTACTCCCGCTACGCCTTCCTACTCCCCAAGCAGCCCAAACTACTCGCCGACTTCCCCGCATTACTCCCCAGCATCGCCGAGCTATTCTCCTTCGTCGCCCAAATATTCACCCACATCGCCCAGCTATTCCCCGACATCACCCTCGTACATTGCTAGTCCGCACTACACTCCTGCCAGCCCGCAGTACCAACAGACGAGCCCGGCCTATTCGCCCACAAGCCCATCTTACTCGCCGAGCTCACCGCAACATTCGCCCGGCAGCAGCAGCAGCAACCACTACAGCCTGGGATCGTCCTCGTACTCGCAGACACCGGCACCGTACTCCCCAACCATGTCGTCCTACTCGCCGAGCAGTCCCAAGTACTCGCCGACGAGCCCCGTTTACACATCGAGCTCGCCGACCTACTCACCGTCGTCACCGGCCTACTCACCCACACCGCAGGGTTACAGCCCTTCGAGCCCGGCCAGCCCTTCCTATTCGCCCACGAGCCCTTCGTATGACGAGAGCAACGAAGACTAAAGGTAAGGTTGTCGCAGGAGGATACGGAAGCGGAAGGTTTCAAAGTTTTCATCTCCTCTTATTCCACAGAATGCACCGGTCCAAATGACAAGGCAGCAATCCGATGGAGCATCCGCGGCTTGAGATGGCAGTGTAACGAACGGTCGCCCTTTTCCTTACGCGCGTTTTTATGCTTCTAGCTACCATGTAGGGTAATTCTGGGACACCAATAAAAAGCAAATGACTCTTTTGCTGACAACGAGAGCATTTTGTCCACCACGAGAAACCCGTGTGGCTCCGTGACAAATTTACCAACTTAACGGGTCGATAAACTTTGTTTAATTTGTCACCAAAGGAGGGCGTTGTTGTGTACGTTTCTCAGCGGCACAAGTTCTGTTTCGACTTATTTCATATGGTTAATGGTCAAAGGTGGACAGAGAGCGAATGTGTAAGACAGGGACATTTGAAAGTTTGTAAATGCTATACAGTAACAGGAGTACACTTTAGTCGTATGAAACATTTTACGCATTAAATAAAGATTGAAATCCATTATTTAAAAAACATCGCCAGGCAGTGAAATTTTCCTTTTTTTATCACCCCAAATCGTCATGAAGGATAACATCCTATTAAGGTTTGTAACGGGGATCCGAAAGTAAGATGTCATGTTTCCGAAAAGAAAAACGCGCAACTTGCAAAGGTAAGATCAAATGATTCACTGCTCGTTTGGATGAGTCCAATACTTGGTTATGAGCCTATAATTGAATGTTTGAAATAGAACTGTTTTGTTTCGATGTGTTTATCAGTGTTTCGAGCTGCGAAGTATCAATTATGAAAAAGTAAGCAACAACTCAAGTCCATTCAATGTACGATTAACAAGTTTCGTGCATCACTTGCATGTAACGGTTATTTTGAATGCAGCCAGGACGTTTTGGTGACGTTAGCAGAAGTGAAAGAAATGAATTCAAAAAGTAAGCCAGCCGTAAGAAGAAGCGCAGAAAGGTAAACAAACATTACCAAACAGTCAATGAGAAACAAGGGCTTGGTTTGGTTGCTAATCCGTGTAACAAGTACGAAAGTAAAAGGTTGCCTTAGTGCCTGCCGCCTCCATGAGTGTAGAACAATGTTTGGCAATAATGTGCAGAGCTACGATTTTAAGGTAGAGCTAGCCAAGTGCTTCAACAATCTCGGAACGGTTTACCTCGCACAGCACCGTCCTAGCGGGCAGCATGTCGCGATTAAGAAGTTTCTCATTGAGGACCTCAAGAACGAGGACGGTCACATCCAGGACGAAGCGAAACATTTGCGGGAGTTTGATCATCCGAATATCCTCAGCCTTCACATCTCGTTCGTGCACCAGTTCGAGCTGTACTTTGTCCTGCCGTTGATGTGCTACGGTTCGTGCCGTGACACGATGATAAACTACTTCGAGACCGGCTTCCAGGAAACTATTCTGTTGTGCATCCTACGCGACGTGGTCCAGGGGCTAGAGTATCTGCACCGCAAGGGTTACATCCATCGGTCGATCCGGGCTAGCCACATCTTTCTGAACGAGTCTCGTGCCGTGCTCGGCGGCCTTCGCGTGTGCACCAGCTTTCTGGGCGAGGGAAAGCGCGTTCAAAATCTGCACGAACTGCCACCGCACTCGACGAAGTCGCTCAACTGGCTGGCGCCCGAAGTGTTGGCCCAGAATCTCCAGGGATACACAGAAAAGTCCGACATTTACAGCTTGGCGATTGCCGTGTGCGAGCTCGGCAACGGTCTGGAGCCATTCTACAGCTTCTCAACTACACTTATGTTGACGGAAAAGATGCGCGGCTATCTGCCGCAACTGCTGGACGCCAGTACAATCCCCAGCGAGGACGTACTGGCACAGGCCATGGAAGCGGCTTCGGGCGATGCAACCTCAGCCCGGCAAATATACGCTACGCGGCACTTTTCCGAAGAGCTGCACAAGTTTACGGAACAATGTCTCGAGAGGTGAGTGGTGAGATGGCACCACACGTAAATCGTGACATTTACGGAGCTCTAATCCGTTGTCTTTATTGTTTCAGGGACCCTAAGGATCGACCAAGCGCGGTGGCTCTTCTCTCCCATCCAGTTTTCAAATTAGTGAAGCACACCAACATCCAGGAACAGTTTGCCATTCACTGCATACAAACGGTAGACTTCAACAGCATCAAAGGTACGTTTCTTTCTTTTTAATTTGATCTTCTATATTTATTCTCTATAATTTGCTTGGTTTTCTATCACTTTCAAAATAGTTGAACAAATCGATCGAAGGCATTTAATACTACGTACAATTTCAATTTCAATTTACAGAAAACAGCGCAAAATTTCAAATTTGAAACGTTTTATGTACTGCTTGGTTATTGTTTTGAAATCTTTAGGGGCAATCTTTTTGTAGGGTTGATTGAAAAACCATCACAGTCAGTAGTAACCGTTTATTAAAACTGTGGCATTTATCGTTTGTACAGAAAACGACATCACCCTGTGCGACGATTTTGGTAGGCTAGCCATGGACACGAGCGGTGGATTTGAGTGGGAATTTGATGACTCGTAACAGGAAGGAAGCCTCCCAGCGTGGAACGAGAGTACGAGATGAATGTATACGGGGTACACTAGAACCTAGAGTGATTGCGTATCCCGTGCCTTTTTCCTTTATCCACACTACCATTACCTGACCGGCTTCTTATTTATAAGTGCTTGCAGCATATTTTGTAATATATCGAAAAAAATACAATCTGATCGATGGAAAGAAACGGACATAGTAGGGAAGTGGATGGGAAAAACATACAACAATCACAAACTGGCCGCCCTTTATTGGTTTATTCTATCGATAATTAAGTTTATTGTTCCTAAAGACGTTATGTAGTTCCCGAAAACACGCTCTTGTGGCGAAATAAATGCAATTATAAATAAAACGATGTAAACGTATTGTGGAGTGTGTTTATTGTGTATTCAGTACCCTTCAGTAATCGGAATCCGAAGCTTAGATATCCCAACAACGGATGCTTCATCTCTTCTCTTAATGGTGTACATTTAATCAACGAAAAGAAATTGCATTACAGGTTACGGTGTGCAAAATCTCCAAAGCAAAGCATGTTAAACCTATTGGCAAAAATAATGGAGACAAAAAATGCAAACAAAAGAATCACGGCTCTTATTGTCACAGTAAATTTAATACTTTACGCTGGACCGTACCAAAACACACATAATCGTATTTGTGCTCAAATCAAATCGTTTATCTCGCGAAACCACGAAAAAATGGGACCTGTTGGCATTGTTTTCGCGAACATTGTTAGATACCGTGCAGCTGCGTGTTGGAATACAGTAATTGAACGTTATCATGAATTTTCACAAAGAAGCGATTCATGAACAAGTGCAGATTAGTAAACAAATGCGCCCTCGTAAGGTGCGGGGAATGAAGTAGTTTAAGTAAATGTTACCCGCCCTGTCTCTCGAACCTTCCGTCTTTCTTTCTCCATTCTTCTCCCCTATAGCTAAAAGTCAATTGGTTTGTTGGCGCACTGCCCAGTGGGGTCGCTGGGCGGATGGAAACGTGTGGGACACCGCTTTCTTTGCGTGTCAAAACCGTCAAACCTTGCTCCTGCATTCGGCTGTCCAACGGCCACCTCTAACCGCTCATCACCATCCGTACGAACTCCTCGTAGTTCACGTTACCCTGCGAGTCCTCCTGGTTCTGGAGCAGCTGTTCGACCTACGACAAGAGAAACGAAAGGGAACAGGATTAAGGGAACAATTTCACGTAACCCCCGGCGAGCGGTACCTCGTCGTCACCCAGCTTCTCTCCAAGCGTCGTGAGTAAGTGTCGCAGCTCGGCAGACGAAATGAAACCGCTTGCGTCCTTGTCGAAGTGGCGCAATCCCTCGATGAAGTCGTCCGCCGTTTCGGCGGTGCGCTGCTTCGAGATGGCCTGGTAGATCGGCAGAAACACCTCGAACGAGACCCGTTCGTCCGGTTTCAGCTGCATGGTGAACTTTTTCACGTCCGACTCGGTCGGATTTTGGCCGAGGGCCCGCAGGCACTCGCCAATTTGCTGCTGCTGGATCTTGCCATCGCCACGGTTATCGAACAGGTTGAATGCCTCCTGGAATTCTGGAAGAAAATTACGCATAGTTAGATGTTAGAAGACAGACGGGAGGGAATGTATCGCTAAGCCACCCGTAATGTAGGGCTAACTCCACAATCTCGAATCAGTTCGAACGACACTCTACGTCTACCGATTAAGTCCACCCGCGCGCGCTCACCCATGGGCCACGTGCGCAAACCTGGTCCGCCTGTTCACCGACAAAGTATTTCCCGCAATTTGCAATGGCAGCACGCAAGATGCTGTGGAGCGGTGTGCTTAAAACAGCAAACGAACGCATAAATGATAACGGAACTGCCCGTTATGGTGCTGATGGGCAACAACAACCCCTTCCGGCGATTCCATCGGACTCTTCTATATCTCTCTCTACCTATCTTTATACGCCCAATGACAATGAAGATCGCGAACGTAAAGTGAATTGCGAAGGAATTGCGACAAGAACACACAACACTAGAATAGCACGGTGACGACGGATCTTTTGTAAAAAAACATGGTTCACGATCTTTTCAAGAAAGTACGATCTGTGTAGAGCTGCCACCCTCTGAGCATCATTTATTGCGCCTGGAATTGCTACTCGATGCGTTTTAAGTAATTGACAAGCCCACAACAGCCTGGGCACGATACTTCACCGGGTGCTTACCTTCTACGGAAGAGAAGTTATTTTTTGTCGGCGGATCGTACATATGCATGCTGGTGGCAATTGGCGGCTCGACTTGTTGCCCACACTTACTACCTAAGGGGGCCCAGAATGGGTTTCTTTACAGTCACCTGCACTTGCTACAGATGGAACTATTCACAAACACTAGATAAAAAGTACAAAACCATAAATTTCAGACATGTTCGTTTTGCAGGTCACCGCATCACCTTCAAAAGAAAGGATGTGAGGTGGATACTGCAAACCGCGCTCAAAGCACTTTGGCGTTCTCGTGTGCACAGAAAAACGGCGGAATTGACAGTGCAATACTGGTGATGTGGATACATTTTAGGCTCGCTGACTATGACGAGGGCATGTTGTTTGTCCACAAGCGCTATAAACTGCACTTAAGTAAACCGCGTGTCACACGACGCAAACTAGTATCAGTCTTCTATTGTACACGCTGTGCGCCATGTGGACAGTGCGGCAAACAAGGTACCAGATTGAAGCACACAAACGAAGTAACTTTGTGGCAATTTCATGTTCCCATTTCAATACACAAGAAGTTTCCAGCTCCTAGTTCAACACACTTTTCACAGTCCTCGAGCTCGGTATTCGCTAATGTTTACACACGCTTATTTTCCACCACATTTTCATATTTGAGGACAGTGTCAACTCTCATAATATTCACGTAACAACAAGAGGATACAGTTTTGAATACAGAATTTTACGAATTGGTTTTCTAACTAACTCCTCTGAACGTATATCGTTACTCGTTACTCAGATACCGTCTCGATGGTGAATGTTTTTGACGCACGGTGTAGAAGAGTTCCGTGAAAAATACAATTTTCCATGGAAAACCGCCGATCAATTTATTAATTTATCAGTAAAAAATAATGGCTTCTGACTAACAAAGTTAGATGCTTTTTTTAAATCACAGCCACTCTAAGGCTCCAACAACACAACAACAATTCGTCACGGGGCTTTCAGTAACACTTGCACATTGCATCAATCAGCTAGTAGCACTCAAAGTGTCCAATAAACTGCGATCTACTAAGGTGATGAAAATGGAGACAATCTAAGCGGAATTGCGAAAATCACCAAACAAAGCCAGTGCCGATCAAATGCATACGGCTCAAGGAAGAGAACAGATCAGCTGCGATCAGGCGGCTGGTGGCCGGTGAAGCACTGGATACGTAGGGCGCGATATTTCAACACACGAAACAGCAAACGATCGGGACGATCACGTGTCGACGATTGGATGGTGCGATTACAACTGACTGGAATCCACCCGATCCGAACCGACGGCTGTGGTGCCACGGGTGGTGTAGACCACTGTCTCCGTGAATGGGCGACTCTGCCCGAGACCCCCCTCCCGTCAAAGGCTTACCTTCCACGGGGGGGTCTCGAAAGACACAGACATGGCAGAAAGAGACACGGGGTCTAGAGTGAGACTAAACGAGAGAGAGGCCGCCCCTCCAGGGAAGGTGCATCGGTGAGGTTTTTGGCAAACTTCGCCTGTACTCTCACTTTTTATTGCGGTTCCAAGAGAATCGATCTAAGTCGTGAGAAAAAACTACGCACGAATCTAATGTGCAGAAGGTGATCGGATGGATGATCTGTAAACTGTAAAGCCAAGCCAGCCGTGATTATAATTGTTGATAATGCAGACAGTTGGTGCGTTCGCTGATTCTTTCTGTCCTTCCATTATCAAGCACTCCTCTCTGCCTTATTGGTCACTGTCACATCGTTTTATGGCTAGGCCCGGCTCGCTGGACGTCATCATCACGAACCCGCGGTGCTCGCGACCCCACACGCTTGATCGGGTTTCATCTCATGGAGCTCACACCGCGGAGGTTGTACTGCTTGAGAGGCAATACTGCATCGCTACTTCGCTCATCTCTTCCCTCTTACGCGATCGAAAGGGCCTGCCGTGCCACATTTTCGCGTCACTATCAAATAGGCGCTGAGAAGGTAAACCAAAAAAAATGAACGAAAGGAGCACGTTTGTGTGACTGTGAATCTGTGAACCAAAGGGGGACACCGGGTGAACCCCACAACAGTGCGGCATCGCAACCTGAAAACGGTCAACGCAAAATAAGGGCAACAAGCAAACTGGCCAAAAAGCCAAACACGGTATGCGGACCCGAAGGACAACCGAACCGCCGCCGCGACGCACCGGAGCGGTTTGGCAGGGATTTCTCGCTAGTCTCGGTTCGGAGGCGAAACGTGAATCGAGAAAAGTAGCGACTTAAAAGGTAATGCCTCGAAATGGGGCTCAGCAATAACACAGGCCCAGTTTCTTCGGGGCGCCAAAATAAAACGGACACTTTCTAGTAGACGACACAAGCACAAGACGACTTCAACGTATCTTTTTTGACCGCTTCGCAAGATGGTAATAATCATAATTATTCCAATGTACCTTATTTTTTATCGAAAATGTTTATCAAGGCGGGGACTACTCGGGTAAAGTACTTTCCACGGCATACAAAATAAGTTCCACACAGGGTTCACACGGAAAGTGAAAGATTTATGGACAATTGAATGAGGAAAAGTTGGAACAGCTTCATCAACAACCGTCACTAAACCTAAAATCTCACGCTTTCTGTCGGTGGTAAAAACCAGATGTTGACGACCAACAGCAAGTGATTCTCGATTACTTTCAGTTTCATCTGGCAAACATTCGGGCGAAACGTAAACTTGCACACACTTCAACAACATGTATTTTTCTCGGTTCTGCATAAACTCCATTATTGCCCGCGTTTCAGCTTCTATCGATAGCTTGATTGTTAGGAAGAAGACCACTTACATTGGTGAAATTCTTCTTCTTCTTCTACGGGAAACCAACAACCGCTGAGCGGTCTTTATCATCCTTGCACCAGAGACAATTTGACAATTCGCTGATGCTTTTCTATCAACGGTTTGTTTTTACGGGCGGCGCAGCGGGGTTGTTAGCCCCACGCCGGTATCGGGAATCCAAAAACCATGGCGGCCGGTTGAGTGATAACCGGTCCCGGGATTCGAACCCAGCTCACCTGCGTGAGATTGACGAGGGTTACCGACTGCTCTATCGCCGGGAGCCCACTTTGTTTACTGAATCATCCTTCAGTTTACTAGCTCCAAAATATCTTCGCCGTTTTTGGTATTTTATAAGAAATGCATGGAAAATTTGCATACGCAGGAACCAATGTTTGTGTTACTTGAACCCTAGACCGTTGGATTAAAAGTCCAACGCTCTACCGACTGAGCTATCCGGGCCGCTGGAGAAAGCGGGCGCCTATTTGCAACCGACTGCCTTATGCGTTCCGGCTGCCAGAATGCGTCATTATCTCTGCCTGCGCTGACCTCTGACCGAATACGTTTGGCTGTGAAGCCGTGCGTTATTTGCGAACGGAGCGTTACAGCGTGTGGTTTGCGAACTAAACAAAAGTATCGTAACCGAAAAACAGAAACGTAACGAGCATTTCCTAGAATAACACATTTTTAAAGGGATAAATGTCCTGCATGTTGCATGTAAATGTTGGACGTTCAAACTGTAACTGGAAACCAGAAACTGGAAGCAGATAGCAGTCTTTTAAAAATTGAAAAGTAGTTACAAATGTTCGTTAGAAGGCCGATGGCGACGGCGTGGAGGCAAGCCACAACGTTCATTAATCAATCAACCTGTAGGATCAATAAACATAATTTTTTCGTTTATGTATTGTGATATTTGTTAAATGAATCCATATCATGTGTTTTCGACGTGTATCGACGTTAAACAAACTAATGGGAAAAACATTCAAACTCGGCTTTCTGTCATAAAAAAGGGATTCACTGAAGGCCAGTCGGTGACACGTGCAAACAAAGTACACAATGCAACAACAGTGCAAAAAAACCATTAACAGTAGAAACTAAATTTTTCACTTCTCAACCAGGACAACACAATCGTGCGCCCTTTCGGCAGCAGGGCGCCAACACAAACCCCTTCGTACGAATCCACGGAGAGATGCGACAACGGAGAGAGGTCTGGGAATCAGTCTTTTGGCATGGCCTCAGGCGGGCTGGCTTTGCTGAAGTCGCTAAAAACTGGAAGGCAGTGGTAGCGCCGCTGCTCAGACCGCGAACGCAAAAGGCGAGAGCGAAACCATTTATGGAAGAAAATTGAATAATCTTTTATGTTCAGCAGCAACCGCGACCAGAGCCAGTCTGGTCTTGGGTCCCTCGCACGGCCTCCATGGCACCTACACAGTCACGCGCGCGCGCTATGTTGGCAACTGCGAATGCGTACGATCGGTTGGGACGATCGCCAGAGAGTGGTGCTTCATTGGCACTTTACGATATGTGACCTGCTTTTGCGAGCAGAATAAAGTCCACCAGCTGTTGATGCAGATGTCATTAAAGAAGTTGCCGTTTTAGAATCTGCCGCTTGTTTATAAATTACGATAAACCTAGCCAATCGTGATGCCAAATGAGCTAGTTTACATTAATCATCCCCTCTACTAATTACAACACTGTAAGATGAATTGGAATGTTAATTAAATATCCTATCTTAGAAGTGCAATCGTTCGCTGAAAGAGTTCTTCGAATACAATTTTTTAACCCACGACCCCTACGGGAATCATTAAACATACTATTGCATGGATCAATCATGCGTACGTAGTGACCTTTCGCGACTTCATCACAAGCCATAATGATATATGCCACTTTTATGACCCGGTACGATGGTAGCGTGCAAGACAGTAACCATCTGCTATGCATAATAGCTCCAAATTTGACGATTGATCATTATTCAAACGATAATCGACCTTTGGGCGCTGCTGTGTTGGTGCTACTTGCGATGAATTGAACAACTTGTGCTGCGGCTGGGCAGCATAGGGGCAAGAAAGGCAGTGGACAGAAACACGACTTCTCGAGACGCACAAACTCTACCACTTCCACAAGGCACTTCTTTGATGCCTCGCTCACAGTACAGCTTGAATCGGCGGAGGTCAGCACCGGGCTCGTTTCGTTTTGTTTTCCTTTTATGGAAAAAAGGCTGGTGAATGACGCGACCTCGTTCCACCCATTAACGCGTAGTGCAGCACCAACATAAGCAAGCATCACCTCTAAATGCATCAACAAAAAGGGTGTAGCTTTGTCGTGAGTGTGATATGCCTCGTATGGGGCGTATAACTTAAGAATGCAAACCCAATGCGATGTCAATGAAGTTGCAAATGTGTATATTGGTCATTCTGCACAAAGTTTGCTCCCAACAACTACATTTAAAGGTAGTTCCAACATTGGGTGAGTCACTCCGGGACAGCTCACCTTAGCTGTTTCTTATCAATCCTTCATTATCACAGCAGTCTCACGTACGAGTACGCTGAAGAATTACAAATGTAGTAAATATGCCATTTAAAATAAATTTGCTATGTCTTTAAAGCATCATTCAGCATGCTTATTTACATGTGCCAATTCTGGTAAAATTGGACTTCATCCCTTTTAATTGTTATCTTAGCTGTGAACTGTTGGTAAAATGGTTATCTTAGTAAAATTGTTTATCTCAGAAATACGACAATAATAATCAAATTCAAATATTTATCTACATTCTTCTTTGCACAACAGCTCATTCGTCACGCTCTCCAATAGAACAGTAATTCGTCAGTTCACATCGTGGGTGTGAACTTACAAGACCATCGTAGACCTCTCTCGGTATCAGCGAGTTCAATTCAGCGAATTCAGCGAGAAATAACCATGAGATAACCATCTGCTCCCACTGTGCCAGCACTGAACACACCGGACCCATAATGCGTGAGATGCCATCGTTCCCTTTCTTAATCCTTGTTGTCCACGCGATGGCCGCGAACCATCAACCATCCGCGAAGCCCACACGCAACAAAGCTTTCTCGAAGCATGACGTCACTGCAGTGGAATGCTACCGTGTTCAACAGGAAGTGGCAAACAGGAGCAGCTGAACACGGTTCCGTGCGGTGATGGGGAGTTTTTCAAATACCCAATGCGTCCGGCAACCTTCGGTCTTTGGGCATAGAACCGAGGCGTGAGCCGGCATGGTAAAAATTGTATAAACAGATTTATGAACGTACCTGATAGTTGATCTTCGGTCAGATTAGTCTGTGTAGCGAACGTTGACAAAGAAGGAAAACAAAACATCGAATGTTGTAAGCGTTTTCTCGTTAGCAGTGTAAAATCTCTTAATCAAAGCGCACTTACCATTGCGTAGATTTAGTGTTTGGGGAGCGTTTGAACGAAAAATCGACACACAATTAACGCAAAGATCGGCAAAATACAGCTAAATTCCAACGCAGCACTCGCGAAATAAAAATTAAACGCGAACACTTCGTTTGACAATTTGATGATTAATATTACCTTTGACGTTGGGATGTCAAAGTATGACCAAGGTGAACAGCGTAAAATGATGGTCTAGCAAATTGTAGCCCAACGGGAAGGATCTTTGAGCTGCCGCACATAGTGTAATTGAGAGAGTAATTTTTCACTGTTGTAAAACGTGCTTGGGATAATTGTTTTCTTTTACATCAAATTTGGAACCAAAGAAACACTATTGAATGGGAAAATAACACTTGTGTCACACATATATGTGTGAACCTTGGGATACGGCTGGCGTACGTCAATGTTCGTTTTCCAATGATAAAACAATTGTTTTTTTCTTTCCTCACTTACCAGGTTGTTTATGGATCTTGGAACAAGTGAACCCTTTAGCCTGGTAGCAGTAAAAACGAATAAACATCATCGCGCTATTACTGTGCGCTTAGCTTAATTGTTACTACCGAAGTGAAGCATTTGCAACATTAGAATTCAAACCCGTTCAAGGAGCGTCGCCCTCTGCAATGCATTGTGAAATTTAGCCAATTTCGCAGGCTGTGGCGAAGCGTGTGATGGCGTACTGAAGCGAAAATTCTAATCGTTCCCATTGCCCTGCGAAACTATTAAAGTTTTCGAACCGGAGCCAGTTTGCGTCCGATTAGGTAGAACGTTACATAAACGATTCACTTTCTTCCTCCCACCAATGTGTGGAAACATTAACTTCAAACAAAAAAGTGCGTCGTATGTTTTGGCCTCAACATACTGGTTTTTTTCTTCTTCAACAGCTGCGTGCTGGGAGTAGTGCAACAAAATCGAAAACATACAAAGTGCTCAGGACGCGAATTACATCCAATTAGTAACCCTCGTGTGTTCGAGCGTGTGCAGTTGAATGGTGCGAAGTGAAAATCAATAATCGGTTCGCGTTTTTTGTTCAATGTAGGCCTACATCAATCATGGTATCGCATCAGCTGAATATCTGAAAGCGTAGAAGAACAAAATATAATAAGCAGGCCAAGCAACCCAGAAGTCGCGAATTAGCAGACCATGCTAGGTGGCTAGTAAGGTCGGTTCGCATTCGTCGCAACAGCGTTTGGTAAGGAACGGAATAGCGAAATTAGCCAATTCCTAGCTAACAGCGTTTGCCAAGGAACACAATGTTTTGCGGTGCTCAGCTGAGTGGGTGGAACAGCTGATTGATCATAATAATTGGTGGTTACTCACATAGTCACAGGCCCTGCGCTGTGCTACGCCCTTTGCTGCACGTGGAACTCACGCACTCATTATCAACAACATCCGACCGACTGTTTTGCGATACCAAATAAGTCAGGGGTTTTTACTCCTCCAAGGTGCAGTCGCTTACAAAGCAAACCTTATCGCAGGAAAATTAAGTCGACTCGTACTGGTCTCAGCTGGGAACAGTAAGCAACGGAGCAACGATAGTTGCCGTATGCGAAAGTGCGACGACAACCGGTTAGTTACTGGCAGTATGTTCTAGTGGGTAAGTGATTTTGTCTGGCTGGGAAAACGGTGCGTCAACGAGTATTTGAAGCTAAAAGCGACTTTTCGGCAGAAGCATCGGCGTGCGTCCATGGCTTGCTTGAACTGTGGATCGTCCGCCCGTTCCTGCGTTTCTAGTGGTGCGAAGGCTTGTGCTTAAAATAAAACAATCAACTTTGTGCTTGAGCAGTGCGTGTGGGTGCGAGTGACGCGGTTTACCTCACATCCGATCGCAGGAGTGTGTGCCGCAAGGAACCGTATGCAGCCGCCTCGCGTTATTAGTCAAATCATTCAATTCGTCGATGATTACGCAGTGGGAAGTGGCTTTCGAGTTCGCGAACTTGTTCAGACCCGACCGTCGATGGAGTGCTCCCTGCTCGAGTGCCTTTCGTAGTAGCAGTTTGTTGCGTGTAAAGTAGTATTCAATTTTCTAGATAATTTTTATTCCGTTCAATTCATTACCCCCGGAGGACAAGAAGAAGGGTGCAACCGGAACAAACTTCCGATCGTGCATCGTGCTGCAGAGAATTGATAAGAGCGAGCGTGAAATGGGAAAACGACAGGAAAGAGGGCACTCAAAACAGAAACAAAAACAACAGGCTCGGCAACAACAACAAAATAAAACGTCGCCATATTGAATCAAACATTATGGTCGGCGGGTCGTGTTGTTGTGGAACGCGTTAGTGTCGATTTACTCCACAGTGTTTGTTGTGCATTCGGTACGGTTTTTCTCGTGTGCGTGCTTTAATTTCAGTGCCTACCCGGACCGAGGGTGAGAGAGAGCTTCCACCGTGCACGGAACCAGCCGTAGTGAAAATTGCTGCAACTTTTTGTTCGTTTGGAAGTGGTTGCCGCTGGTTGCATGGAAACCGCCGAGAAGGTGCTTAATTTCTCTGTGCTGCTTGCTGCTGGTTGGGATTTCCTATGACATTCTTCCAGCCAGCGCGCGAAAGGCGGAAGTGAGAATCTCAAAGGAATCGTTCGTATTGCCTTTCGGCATGGGGTGATGGAGTTGTATCGCCAACATTTCCACGATCCTTAAGCGAGTATCTGTGGCTAAGGTGCTAGAAGATCCCTCGCCGATGCTAAATAATCCCGCTACGGTGCTGTGTACTGGAACTTTGTGTCGTTCGATGTGGGATTGTTGGAAAACAGTGTCCTTTCTTCCATTCGCCGTCAACAATTGTGCTTAACCTTGCGAGTTTAATCCTTGAAGCATCACAGTAACCCCCCACGAGTTGAATTCCCTCAAACAGTGAAGAAAAAAAACTTTCGGACCCGACTAGCTCCAGCCGCGTTTACGGAGGTTGGTTGGTGCATTCGTGTGCGTGCATCATCAGCGACCGGGCGACAAACAAAGAAAAGTGCTCCGAATGGCCGTGAGGAGCCTTCGCATTCCGCGTTTGATCACCGCCGCCGTAAAGCTATTCACTGGCTTTTGTTCGGTGCGGTTCTTTTAGCTTGTTCTCCAGTCTGTAGTCAAGATCAATGCCAATCGATTTGTTGTCATTAAAGATCGTGTTCGAAATGTTCCGTTTTTACACGATAAATTCGGAACTCATAACATCGCGTTGCGCCACCATATGATTTCATTCATCTTTAGTTTCGATGTGCACTATGCGAGTGGCGGCACATCACATTACCCTTGCTTTGTTGTTTAATCTCTTTCCAATGTCCTTTCATTTGTTCCACCCCGCAGTGCCGAAAAGCGAAACAACTAACAAAGCAACCTACGATACGGCAATCGGAAGTTCATGAACCTGTGTCGCAGATTGTCATTCCAGCACAGTGCTACGTCACAGTAGTTCTAGGGTGTACTATTCTGAACAGAAAACACCCTCGACACGGTTACCAGGGGGTGTGCTCGCCTCTACTGCTACGCAGCAACCTGATAACAGCAGCTTGAACATTCCAACGAAACCAGACACTTCGCATCAAACAGCAACCGACCGGGGGCATCATCGTGGGAACCGTGATGACTGCTCGCAACGGAGAGCGGGAAAAGGGGTCCGGCAAGGACCCGAATGAAAAGTTAAACCAGAGCCAGCTAGCCCGGAATAGATTTGAGGTACGTTTGCGGTCCACGAGGATTGCGGAATAACTACTTTGTGGCATTTTGAAGGATTGATGATCATGTACAGAAAAAGCACCATTCGTTCGATCTGTCTAATTCCATTGTGACTGGTGTCTGGCATTCACATGAAAAATGAAAGGATGAAAGACATAGGAAAATCGCTTTTTCTTCAAACAAGCTGCAAGAAACAAAGAGTTGTAATACACAAGGTATCCCTTTGAAAAATGTCCACATTTAATTGACAATGAGAAGATAAGCCCAACGGCTTTGTATGTGCACAACTTTTCGCTATCGATGCCATTTAACTTATGCTCCTCTTTGATAACCCGTTCCGATACTGATTCTAGATTAATGACCTAAATTGTTACCCTTCCGGTCGGTGATGTTCTATTGGTGTTTATTAAATGTTGCATATTGCACCTGAGTCACCTGACTTCCCGACATAAAATAAACATCAAAGAACGTGTACTAACCGCATTGGTAAGTCCCCAGGCGCGGACCTTCTCACACGTGGCGATCCTTTCCGTAGTAAGAGTATAAAGTGGCAGTGCGCAGTTCCAGATAGTAAACAAAATCTGACTACCCGCGAGATAAGGTGCAAATTTGTGTGCTCGAATCGACTATCCCCGCCATTGGTACACAAAGGACGGCTGAAAGCTCGGAATGGGAACATACAATTTAGGTCAAGTCAGTTCTGGCTCACACTGTGGTTGACTTCTTACTGATACACAGCACGCTGGTGACAGCAACGCACACTTTTGCCAAATTCTTATCAACACGTTTGGTTTAAAAAAATTACAAATGTTTCAATCAGAATTACGTTCTTTTATGAATTCATATCATAGTTGAAAATATGGAACAATTCATGTAGAGCTGTCTGGAAACGGAGATGCTTTGAGCATTTGCGAAACCTTTTGAACATATATAAATGAATATAAGAAGGCAGTCGTTGAAGGATTTGTCTTTGTAGTACTAACGGAAGTGTCTGAAGCACAAGACAAAGGGCCAAACCACACTCGACGATCGTAGACGGGGTTTTAAACAACTTAAAGCTATCTTCTCGTTTAGCTGCGGCAGACTTTTGCTTCTAATGACTGTCTCTTCCGTTACGAGGTAAAAAGCGCTACCCGGAACCGTATCGGGCGTGTCGCGCAGTCGTTGAGTTTCCAGACACAAAACTACCCCAGGCGCTCCACTTTCTCTCCACCCTTGCCCGCTATTCGTGCGTGGGATAACGAGGACACAAAAAATGTATGTCTGTCGTCTGGTTGCTACCGCACTGCTTTTCCCCTTTCGTTTGCTAAGCCAGTTGTTTGGAGCAGACGCCTGCATGCTATTCGTGGCGTTGGTCACCGTTTTACCTATCACCCGCTCCACCCCACCCGGCGGCGGATGTCCTGAGAGCTGTCTTACAGTCTGCAAGGATCGGATTTTGGTTAGCAACGGCGCTGACGTGGCCACCGCCGCGGCGACGTTGGTTTTGGTCTGGCTTCGGGTCCTGCGTTCGGCTCTTTGTTGTACAACGTGTGCACTCGTCCGTGCGGTGCCTTCGTTTTCGCATCTTCGTCGGTGGCGTCTCATTTGTGCAACCGATCCTATCGTGCCCTGCGTGTGGTCCCGCTCCTTTGGCCGATGCTGTTGCACTACTACTGATGCTGCTGCCCCAGGGAATCTAATTCAGAAACGACAAAAAGGACTCGGCATGACCGCCTTACCTTGTACCAGCGCCCCTCGCCAAGCGACCTTAGCTTCCTTAGCTCCGTTTTCGCGCGGCGAAGCTGGAAGCATTCTTGGGGGTATTCGTTTTTTCTTGCCATATCGGTTTCGCCTGCCTCGGTCTGTCGGTCGTCTTTTACTTCGAAATCCTCCTACCGCCAACATTACAGGCTAGGTTTGCTCCGAGATACGGGCAGACTACGCGAAGAGCGCAAGCAAACAAGACATCGTCGTCCTTGTGCTGGTCATCACTGTGCAATGCAGAAGCTTTAAAACTGCAGCGCAGACAAAGAAGATCCTCCAACCTGAATTACCCACCGTCTTGACGTTTCGAGTGTCTCGTGTGCGTTGGCTAGACATTGTGTAGTAGTTTTGTTTTGCCAAATTTTATAAAAAGTCAAAAAACTGGCAGACCGAGAATTTCAATACTAAGAGAACATTCAGCATCATTGTTCTGAATTTCGAGAAACAGGGTTCTTTTCTTGGCGATAGTCGTAGACAGAGAGTGAACGCAGCCACAAGTGACGAGCCTGAGTGCGTGCGACAAAACTAGTTTCGCGTAGCGTAGTTGAAGCTTTAGTGCGACATCACTATGAACCGTCATCATCCCAATCTACACAGCCATCACCACCATCATCACTATCATCGCCATAGCCATGATCATCAGCGCAGTAGCAACGACGTCTGGCAGCAACAGCAGCCGTTCCAGTGCTATCAGCAACCACCGAAGCAACCGCTCCAATACGGGGAGTTCCCGTATCAGGAACAGTATCAGAGTCGACGATCCTTTGATGTCTATAGTCGACCAATGCAGCAGCAGGTTTGCTCTATCTAAGCTGGTTTCGCTCTTAACAAAAGGAACAATATCACACTTCTTATACCAGAATACCAGCGGAGGACCATCTTCGGACTGTGGTTGCTGTGATCATTATATACTTTTTAACAAAGAGCCCTTCAAAACATTACAATTTTATGGATTATCCGTTTTACCATTTACCATTCCTGACGCGAATCCTAATTTCATTCGCAGTAAACGGATGTGCTTTTATTTGGCTGGCTGTCTTTTTCGTTTTCCATTCCGTCGAAAAAGTCCTGCTCTTCAACGGCCAAAGTGTGGTAACTAAGAACCGACCTACACCAAACCGTGTTCGACAAACCGACCAACCCAGAGGCGAAGTGTTTCTTCTTCCATACTCCTTTGTTGCCGTGCGCCACTTTGTTCCTTGGCTGTCCAAAAACCTTGACCTCCGGTAACGTTCCAAGTGGTGGCGTCTTACTTCGCCATGTAGCGTGGCTTGAGCGGATCCGTGTCAACGAAGAAGCGGTGTGAATTGAAATGCAGCTCTGAAAATGTGCTTGGTTTTCAGTTGGGAATGTCAGTAGGCTACTTACGTCGAATTGCCATTTCGCGTGTTAATTGAGTTTTCACATGCCAACAACATTCTTGAGTGTTTTTTAATGTGCAGAAAAGCGACCTACAAATGGCCCTTTCCTCAAATATTTTATTTTCACAGTATTATTATGTGCATTACTTTATTTCCAGAAATCATGTATGATACCAGACGACGAAATCTCTCGCAAGCTACCGAAGGAAATACTGTTGCGCATTTTATCATACCTCGACGTAACCTCACTGTGTCGCTGTGGTCAAGTAAGTAATAACTAATTGAAAGTTGTACTGTTTGCTTTTGCAAACAATTAATAATGGCCCCAACCGCACTTACGCAGGTGTCTCGCTACTGGAACATGCTGGCCCTGGATGGTTCCAACTGGCAGAAGATTGATCTTTTCGATTTCCAACGAGACATTGAGGTAGGTAAATTTTCCATTCACGATCCCAAAACGATATGCATTTTGGTTCTTTTTTTGTTAACTAAAAACCTTTCTACCATTCCACACATCCACACACGCGACGGCCCACAGGGACCGGTGATTGAGAATATATCGCTCCGGTGTGGTGGTTTCCTCAAGTATTTGCGTCTGCGCGGCTGCCAATCGGTCGGCAGCCAGTCCATTCGTACCCTAGCACAACACTGCCATAACATCGAGCATCTCGATCTGTCCGAGTGCAAGAAGATCAGCGATGTCGCCATACAACCGCTCAGCAAGCACTGCACCAAGCTGATCGCCATCAATCTGGAGTCGTGCTCGCAGATCTCCGACAGCAGCCTTAAAGCACTTTCGGACGGATGTCCGGTATGTGTTACGGTTTAGCAGTACCATCCCATCCACGTTTCCAATGTCACATTTGCCTGCTTTTGACTGTGTTTGCAGAACCTGGCGGAAATCAACGTGTCCTGGTGCAACCTTATCACAGAAAATGGCGTCGAGGCCCTAGCTAGGGGATGCAATAAGATCAAAAAGTTTAGCAGTAAAGGTATGGTAATGAAAAAATCTTCGTCACGCATGAATTTACGATCACTTACGGTTATCTGCATTTAGCCATTTTTTAAAATTTCTATACCGTTTTGATTTTTATACTGTTTCTTAGAAAATAACGTAATTCAACATAGTGTTGACAAGTGATGTATTTATTCCTTTTTTTCTTGCACGCTTAATTCTCCTTTCTGTAGGATGTAAACAAGTGAGTGATAGGGCAGTTATCTCGTTGGCACTATACTGTCCCGGCATCGAGGTTTTAAATCTACATAGTTGTGATGTAAGTCGCGTGACGTTTCGCTGTCTCACATCGGTGAAGTATTAAGCTCTGTTTTTCTATCCGTATTTAGAGCATAACGGACGCATCGATATCGAAGATTGCTGAAAAGTGCATCAACTTGAAGCAGCTGTGTGTGTCGAAGTGTACTGAGCTTACTGACCAATCCCTGATAGCACTGTCAACAAGTAATCACTATCTCAACACGCTCGAGGTGGCCGGTTGCGCACACTTCACCGACACGGGTTTTATTGCCCTGGCAAAGGTACGCGTACCAAGGATGCACAGCCACGCGATGGATGTTTTCGATTAAAAGATGTTGTGATTTTCTGAAGTGATGAATCATTTCTCAATTGTTTCACATTCAAGAACTGCAAATATCTCGAGCGCATGGATCTGGAAGAGTGCAGTTTGATAACGGATGCCACGCTGTTGAACTTAGCATTAGGATGTCCCAGTCTGGAGAAACTGGTAAATTCTCAAACAAAGAAGTCTAATCAAATCATCTCCCTCGATTCGGTGCACATTTTGATCGGGCCGTTTTCGCTTCCGCTACAGACACTATCACATTGTGAACTGATAACAGACGAAGGGATCCGACAGCTGGCTGGTGGGGGTTGTGCCGCCGAAAGCTTATCCGTCCTCGAGCTGGACAACTGTCCACTGATCACCGACGCCACGCTAGAGCATCTGATAACCTGTCACAATCTGCAGCGGATAGAGCTGTACGACTGCCAACTCATTTCCCGGAACGCTATCCGCCGTTTACGGGTAAGTAACGGACGTGCAACCTCGACCATAAACCATCACCGCATTGACCTCCATTCTCCAATTTTCTGCCACAGAACCACCTTCCAAACATTAAGGTTCACGCTTACTTCGCCCCCGTCACACCGCCACCGACTGCGAACGGACCGCGACCCAGGTACTGCCGGTGTTGCGAAATTCTCTGAGATCAGGCGATTGGCTTAGCGCGCAAAGTGCTTTGCCGCAGCAGGGATGACTGATATTTATACCTGTAACCATAGCTTAGAGCACGTCGGGGCTCCGCGCGCCCGTAGGACTGGACTGCCACGGCGCAGCATAATGAGGTATAGGGATCGGATGTGTAAAATGCCGGTGCAGTTGTTGTGTGACTGACTATAACTCCGACTACGAGTGGGATGGAAACTAACGAACAAAAAACAACCACACATCGACGCAGGGTAACGGATATTGAAGGGCGGTACAGCGTGGCACGGTTTGTGGATTTCGGCATATTCAGAGACATGCGGCATGTTTGGCGAG
Organism: Anopheles bellator; assembly: GCF_943735745.2. Classification (NCBI taxonomy): domain Eukaryota; kingdom Metazoa; phylum Arthropoda; class Insecta; order Diptera; family Culicidae; genus Anopheles; species Anopheles bellator. The sequence goes on from NC_071286.1 coordinate 61,774,191, forward strand.
TAGTTGACAACTACTTACGTTGGATGTTACTACTACTACTTACGTATCGTACACCACATCTGGCCCGGTGCGAAAACTGATTTTTGTCTATCTATAACAACAATTTGGCTTTTGGCGAGAAAGGCGACCCCGTGTCGGTTGCGGTTGCATGAAGAAAGCAAACAGCATAGATCCTAGGTACACATCAACGTTATCGTAATCATTCTAACATGCATGCTATCTGATAATTTTAATACTGTCCATTTGATGAGATTTTTGTGATCGCTAGCCAGACGGATGGCGCACCTCGCTGGGAGAGGATGAGGCCCCCCGATGATGAACCGCTACGGTTACAGAATACCATTTCCAAAGTTCCCCAAGCAAATGTTAACAAAAAACAGGAGAACCAACCAAATAAACTGATGGTCACACGACACGCCGCTCTGTATTGGTACCAATAAACATACTTTCCGCGAGAACAGAAAAGTGGCAAGGCGAAAACTAATCCTACAAAAACACATGTGTTCAATTAGCGAAAGCAAACGAATAAAATAAACAAAACGAGGTAAATCAGCACACTACCACCCTCTCTGCATTCAGCATTAGGAGCTAAAACTGAGCATAGAAGAGAGAAGAATGGAAAAACAATAAGTTTGAACTCTATCGCGGCACCGTAAATCATGCTATCGGAAGCGAACATACAACAACAACATACAACATAATATTGTTTGATGCAAGAGAGTCGCAATTTATTTTGTTTTTCATAGGCTTCGTTTTTGCGTTCAGCACGCGCCGAACAAAGGATACACAATTTTGTGGAAAAAAAACATTATACTGCAGCATCGTTGTGTGCATCGCTACGCTTGTCACATGGAAAGGCGTGTAATTGGAGGCAATGGTCCGATTTTAAGTTAACATAGCAATGTTAATTATGTGTTACTAATACGCCGGCCAGCAAAAAGGATATCAAATCAAAAAAACGGAAAGCATGCAAAAACAATAGACATGAACTAAAAAAAAACGGATTAAACAATCAGTTCCCGGCACAACGATGATAGAATGCCATTGATTTGCGATACCTGCCGTAGCTTGTTTCTTATAAAGAAAGTATGCTGGGCCATAAGCAACCATAGAAAAATCAGGATTAACCAGTTGGTTTAGGGTACAGAACAGAAGGTGAGATTAAATGTCGAGTTGCACCAGCACCAGCTGTGCACGTCGGTCTTTTGATCTGCAGCACGATGGATCAGTCAGTAAGGATCAAGGGTGGGCAATGAGCCTTCGTCACGATCTCTTTTTGCGTCATTGAGAGCGCCGTGATGGGCATTTCTTGCGCTGCAGCTTTTAATTAATGTTGGCGACGCATACAATTCTGACACACGGTAGCTACCCGCGCAATGGGTTAATCAGTTGGACTGTAGTACTGTCCTTAGATGTTTGAATGTGATGTGACCATACCGTGAACGTGTGAGTGTATGTGCGTGCATGTGAAGCAATATACTGGACGAAAGAGAATTGGTTTGACTGTCGGATAGGTGAACGAATTAAAGGCATGGTAATAAAGAGAGTGAACACGTGGAGAAATTACAATACAATTAACTAAAAGGCAAAAATCGTATAGCAGTAGCAAACAGTTTTGCCACAGTAAGAAATACGAGATTCAGCAAACTAGTATCAAATGAGAAAGCGTGTGGCACAAGCAGTTGTTTTGTATTTATGCGAACAATGGTACTGTCCTTGCGAACGACCGAGCCTGCAACTGTAATAGTAGCTGGTAAGACGTGAGACAAATCTTACGGCCGAAAGGCTAACAGCGATTCTAACTCTAATGGGGAACCCCGAGAAATAATAGGCGCCATTCTTTGACGTTGACTGAACATTAAGACGCATGCTGGTTTATCGGGACGATGGCGATTCTAAGATTTTCACTTACACTTGGACTATTGCACAGCTCCGTATCAATTGCGGCTCCTAATGGTGAAGTAAAGACTACAATAAAGCCCCCGTAGTGGTTTTGCAAAACATTTCGATGGGTTCATATCTGCAGAGGTGTCCAGTCATTGTTGCATGGCGCCCCACTGCCATGGGGAGATCATGGTACTATTCTGCTTCGTATGCTCGCCAAAACTTCATATTTCAGAGAATGTGGAAACATCGCACTGTAGACCGGGACCGCCACCTTCAAAGAACTAGCCGCAAGCAAATGTGTGTTCCTGGAACGCTGCTGTTGGTTCTTGTTTTATTTTCAAATAATAAACACATTAATCGTACAATTTGCTCGTTCATGCATTTGGTTAGTATTTTCTATTCAGAAAAAAAATGATAATTCCTTCGCCGGCCGTTTGCGAACTGCTTATAGTGGCAATATTCGGCATGGTTTGAAAAAAATACCAAGGCAGTTAGTCAATCTGCGGGCCTCGGCTACAGTTTCAGCATTTGTATGGTTTAAAGTTACCGAATTTTGCATAGAAAATGTCAACCACCTTTGCTCTAAATTAAAAAAAATAGCTGCTGCATTGACTTCTTACTTTTGCTATTTTTCCTGTGCAATACACAAATTCCCCTTTTGGATGTTTTGTAAAAAAAATCCTGTCGCCTATTTCCAAGTCGACGTCCACCAATAGCTAGCGTTCAGTAGCTTTAACGCGTTTATAATCGTTTATCACTTAGAGTCTGTTCCTTTGATTGTTGGCCAATCTGTGTTAAATCTGCCACGTAGTTGTTTATCCTCCCGATAACTATACGCTACAACTTGTTGCATACAGCAGTAATAAATTATTTATTCTTCCCATTGTCTGCATTGAAGACACTGTGACGCTGCTTTGCCGTCTCTCTAAGCACGGGACAAAGATTTCATCGTTTGCTAAATACATTAGTTCGATCATCTTCGGGCCTCACCCTCGCGGAGTTCGGCACAGGAGGTGGAATGCAGTTCTTCGGTTGTCCTTAACATGCGCCGCCATCGCCTTCCCTGCTCGTTGTAATTTAGTCACATTTGAAACTAATTCCGAGTCGAGCGTCTTGTCGTTTTGTTCGATGCAGAACTGCGGAGATAGTGTCTTCCATTGTTGCGCTCGGCAATGCGTAGCGAGCGTCGCGTAGGCCGTTGTACCTTCTTATCGTCGTCCGAATCATCGTCCGAATTGTGGGACATTCTTCTGTCATCGCTCCCTCGGGCTTTGTTTCCCAGATCCTCGTCCTTTTCCTCGGGGCCCCGGTACGTGTGCCGATGAACTGTGGTATCCCACTGGGTAGAGGGCAGGTAAGAAGTGTGATCTTAGTAAACATTATTGGCCGCGTTAATGACGCACTTACCGAGCATGTTAGGATCTCTGCGCGGTGCGGATGCCAAGCGACATCGCGCACGATATCGTGGTGTCCTTCTATCGCTTCCACAATCGCACCCGTCAGAACGTCGTACACTAGAGACGTGAGTATGAATAAAGAATTAACAACATTCGGTTTAGCAAAAGCAATTATGGACTTATACTCACGAATCAGCCGACCAGTGCCACAACCGGTGTAGATGTATCGTTGACCGGTGGTTAATGCAGGTGAAAACTTTGCACGAATCAAGCTCTTTTGGACCTTATGACCTCGGAACGTCACAATGCTGGTGTCGCCGGATAGAGTTCTTGGGGCGTTAAAGACTAATTCAAGAGATAAACATCAACTCAGAGCTGAAATAAAGGTCACGCTATCAGCAGGACAACTCACATCGCTTCGGTACGTCGTCCCATCTGTAGTCCCAGTTGCGATAGTGTATGTTCCGGCGGGTGGTAGCCGGCGACATATGACGCAGATCCCACAGTTTGATGCTCTGGTCTTTTGAGTTCGAGATGATATAGCGCCCATCGTTGCGCGAATCGATGAAGGTAATACCATCACTGTGGCCAACCAATTTGCCGACCGCCTCCGGATTGGACTCGTTCATGCATCGCCGGTCCCAAAGCTATGGTACAACCAATCAACATACGTCATTGGTTTGCAATGTTCTACTTTCTTCCGTGTATCTCACCTTGATGATGCCATGATCACTGCCGCTGAAAAATATGTTCGACGACTCATCAACAAAGCCGACCGCATTCACGTCTGGCCGCTCCGTCGAGATCGGTGCCTTCAACGTGCAGGAGGCGGTGTTAAGGTCGTATGCAAACATGTAACCATAGTTGGCGCCGCATAGAATATGTTTGCCGCAGCTCGAGTAGCACACACTAAACACGCCCAGCTTCTGACTCTCCGAGTTTAGGTACAAACACTGTATGCCATCCGATGATAAATTGTCCAGGCTTGCGACGAACACTAGGGAGGGTGAGGATGAAAGACGCACACGTAAGCGGACGCCGTAGGAAAGCGATCAATGTACTAGAATCTCTACCTGCATCGGCCCAGGTACTGTAAACGAAGGATTGGCCGTCGGGGCTGAAATCAACGTCGAGTATGGACCACGACACGTGCTTCGCTTCCATCGTGCGCTGCAGCCGATACTGGCACTGGGATGAGTCGTACACCCGTATCATGGTGTCCTGGCTGGCGGTGATGAACTGATTCCCGTCGCCCGTGAACTTCCCGCAGAATACCTTCATGTCGCACTTCTGCACGGTATCGACGAACGCGTTCGGGCGAAAGTGGTTGTTGATACGGCAAACGGTGCTCCGCATGAACGGTCCATGTCGCTCGCCGAGACCAAACTGTCGGTTGTTGAGCATGCGGACGATCGAATCCGGCGCATCGGAACTCCCAGCGGCACCAGCTTCTGAGGCACTTTTCGTAGCATGGTAAATGGCATTTTTCTTAAAAAATATAGCAAACACGGGGGTCTTATTATGTTGGGTCCATTATTTTGCATCAAAACACCCACCTTCAGTCTGTCCAGGTTCGGTTTTCTCTTTATCACCGGGAGCGGATTCTGGAGGAAGTTTTCGTAGTTCAGCACCATGATGTCGCCACTGAAACGGTTCAAACTCTCATAACTATTGCGTGCAGGTGGTAAAGGGCCGAAGGAAGGGTATATGGTCGGCGCACGGGAACACGATTACCGGCCACTGGCTCACTGGCCGGTCACCGTGCACCGTTGCCCCGTTCCTGCAACACACCTGCGAATCAGCTGGCGCAGTATTGATGCGAACTCACTCTCGTTCATCATTTCATCCTCCTCCTCCGGAACGTCCAGAAGTGCCATCGCATCGTCAACGTCGATGTCGACGTCACTGTTTTCCAATTCATCACTCATGCTCTCCAGAAAACGGTTTCGTAGGCCGATATTGCCCATATAATGTTGTGTGAAGCAAAAGCGCTAGGCTCTTTTGCTGTTTTTCTCTTTCGTAAAAATCCTTTACCTTACTTCCCTTGTGCTTGAGAATACGCCTTCGCTGCACGATGTTATTGAAGCAAGCTAGGTTGGCCGAAGCAGAGAAAGACGCGTCCCAGCCGTTTGATAGTTACCGATTAGCCGATTTGTTTCGCTCGCCAGTGCGTGTTCCCACGGAAAATGTTTCTACACAACCACCAGTGTTAACTTTGTTCCCGATGGCTTCTTTGATCGCTCCTCCTTTTGCAATCAAAACATGTCTCAACGCGTCAATCTTTAATGTCAGGTACACACCGCAATGAGCCGTGGGCCATGGAATACGTATCTGAAGGGAGTTTCAATGAGATCCTCGTGTATTTCTATTTTTCGCACTTCGTCCGTCTTTATCACTGAAAACTTTCTTTGCCAATAACACTAACTTTGGAGCAAGTTGTGAGCGCGGCATGTAGCACGCGCTGGAATGTAACAATGTGTGATGATAATGGTTGATAAATGCCCTGAGGCTCAGTTCACCTTCTTGTAAAGATACCGAATCGTGCACCGTTCAACGCAGATAAGTTCGTAATCACTAACGCGACGCAATAAAGCTCGATGCAAAGCAGACCGAGGTGGTGTGCGGATACGTCACTTTACACGATGCCGCTGAAACAATAGAGCCGCTGTGTGGATAAGAAAGGCAACAAAAAGGCGACTGCCTATTGCTTCGTCACTTGCTTAGGGTGCACACAAGGCACTATGGGGAATTTGTATGGCACAGGCGGACATATTTGTTTTTAGGAAGAACCTATGGACTTTTTTCAACGTTTTTGTTTTATTTGCATGTGTTTTGATTAAATTCAACTTTTTTTGTGTTTTTAGTAAATAATCTTCTATTATAATCATCGATCCTCGAAATCATTTAAAATCATTACCAATCCCTACGCGAATGAACGTGATTCATTTCGCAACAAAGGTTCATTCCTTGTTCAAAAGCTGTCAGCCGGTTCGTCATTCGACGCTTGCTGTTTGCAGATGTTCAACGGACTCTAGTAAATTAAAATAGTAAACGAGTTAGTAAACGAGCTAGTCAGGATTTGCCGATGTTGTGTAAGTAAAATTGTTGATGTACAATAAAAATTTTGTTAAACAAAAGGGCAAATTGTAAACATACGAGTAGGATAATTAAAAAAACTGAATTGGAAGTTTGCTACCGTTGAACCTTTGGCGATTGGAAGGGACATAACAGAAACATTCAAAAATGCTCAACCAACCCAAAATTATTCTTCATGCAGGATGTTACACTGTTTTAGATTTTTATTTCGTAGTAATATTCAATCCACCTTACTTGACAATATGTTATTACAAATCGTTGCTTAACAATAACTCAATGACTTTGATCAATTTGCTGTTCATCGCATTTCTTCGGAAACAGTTGCTGAAATGGTCAAACAAAATAGAAACCAACACTTTGACGGGTTTTGTTTTCAGGTGACTCTTTTGATGCGAGACCCACAATCTTCAGATTTTGCAATCCTTCGCTTCTGTAAGGCTAAAATATTATCATAAGTTTGACTTTTTATTACCTATGTGGGATTTTTGTATTACTGCAAAATGCTATAAATCATGACGACTTCGGCGGACTTTGTTAGACTGCGATTAAACGGCTAACGTTGCGGGTCTAGTACTTGGCTCTAATATAAAAAAAGAACTATACAGTACAGTACGTGGACAGATCTTGTTCAATTGTATTGCTTGAATTGTAGTAAAACGTAAAATCAGTATGCTAATGAGCAAAACAAGAGGTTTCGTGTCACCTAAAACCAATTAATCAGTAAACTATACTTACAACTAAGTAAATTGAAAGTGCAGAATCGTGTATGAATCGCGTTCCGTTCCAGTGGGAATTTTGTTCACTTCCGCCTTATCCATACTAGAGATGTTCTCTGTTTCGCGTTAGCAGCTACTTAAACCTACGTTTACATGAAGAAATAATGCACCAATCGTTCCATGCCTGACACTGAATTTTGTTCTCTAGTTTGCATTTTTCCCGCATCCTGTTGCAGTAATAGGCTTTTGCACGCTAGGTTATTCATTTTACATTCCCTATACTCCCGGCAAAGAGGCATATCAATTGAGTAATTCGCACCATTGTGTTTCCTTGCCTTGATCACAAAACGTCGTATATGGGAAAGCCACGCACACAACGCCGCACTGTACGCGTGATAGAGCTAACATTGAAGATACTTAGCGCTGGGATATTTAAATAGGCTTAGGAAGTGATTAAGCGATATCATTTTGTTCTCTTCGGTCGATACGTTAGAGAACGGAATGCGCACGACAATGGTAGACACTGTGGGTTTTCGTTGTCAAATCATGTACGAATGTCGAAGAGCTTTTTATATGTGCACTTAAAACGATTTCAAACACAATGGGTGTAATCCACAAACGCAGCACGAGTTTCAGCTATATTGACACAGACATGGTCCTTTGGATTGATTTCCATCAGTATAATTGTAAGTTTTTCACGTTATATACACAGATACTATCTTACTCTAATCCTTACTCACATCTCACATGCCTCTGTTTGTCTGCAGACCCCGCGATGGTTCGTTTTCTTGAAGTAATGTAAACCGCGCTTTCTCTCCAACACGCACCGTTGAGCTTCAGATAGTCCATAAATAAATGGACAGTTGTTGGACATGTTTAGTGTTGATTTGCCTGTTACTGCTACATCATATTTTCGATTACTCATTCCACTCCCTACAAGTGTTTAATCCTCATGCATGACACTTTCGCAGCACTAATGCTTCTGTTTCTTATCCTCTGGACTATAAAAGATTGTTTCAAGGATTCGTTAGTGTGTGAGATTTTGTATGCTTCGCCGTTTTTTATCTTTGTGTTTACTTGTGTATAAATAGTGCTTTTCTTCAAGGCAAAACATGTTCCATGAATCCATTGGTTTATTGTTGCTCATTACATTTTTTTCCGTTTTTTTACCTTTTTTCTAGGTGTTCATACTAATATTAATCATTATTTCGCTATGTGGATGCCGCCGCTTACAATGCCATCTACTGGATACGGTTTCTAAAAACCGAATGAGCAAGTAAAAGCTAATGATTGTATTTGATTTACTTGTATGGTATTACGTGACGTTTCCATTCAATCAACACAATTGCTTGAGTTTGTTTCGTGTTCTCAGTTTCGCATTTTCTCTTACTCGCGTCCGATTCCGATTCGACTTCGTTTGTCGACTTCAACAGTCCGTTTTGTTAGAACCAAAAGTGCCACCCAAAAGAACGTGCTATTTGTTGAAAGTTTTAGGCTGTAACAGTTTGTCCTTTGCTTTTTTCGACAACACACTGAGTAACGCAAAATGTCGCTCCCTTGTAGTAGGACTTATGTCCTTCTTTAGCCGTTTCTTTACCATGTGTCGCTATCACATATTTTTTGTTGGGATTTTAAACACTTATTTTTACGTTTGATAAATGCTCTACTTTACTTTGAAGGTGGTATAGCGGATGCAACACATCGTCGTCCAATCGTTTTGTGACTCAAGCCGCAATATTAGTACAAAGAAGATGAGTTTCTTTCGTTCAGTTAGGCGCCGTTAGAAGCTTATATGTTTATTTGCCACGTGATTGCCACACTTTATCTGCACATCTTGGTGGAGATTTCCCTACTTCCGCTACGTACACGTTTGCCTACGTTTGCCATCTGTGGTGTGGCTTATTCATATCGTTTACTTAGTTATGCCTTCTGTCGGCTTTACATTCCGTTTACATTAGCCTATTTATGCAAAATAAATTATTAACGTGCATTATTTGTCTACGCAGCATCCTGCAACGGTAACCCTGGTGGACAGTTTTGAAAATGTTTGAACCGGCACGTTAATCAATTCACGTGTAAATATAAAAACATGAATGAAATTCTTTCACTGGCCGGGGAGCGAAAACGATAGTTAATGCTGGACAATATACACTTCAAAGTAAACCAATACTACAGACCTATAGGGCAACAGTTTGTGATGGATCGTCAATACAGCCTTCACGTTTATCACGGGTTGGAAAAGGCGTTCGTTCGAATACATGCGGCGGATGATGGTACTACGTTACTTTCTAAACTGTCTTCTAAGTCTGTGAACATTGTTCTTCTCGGTCAGAAGATAAGTAGAAGGTAGAAATCATGATACGTACGTATATTATGTGTATTTGTTTTGCCACTCATATGTGATATAGGTTAGGTGTTGATTTTGCGTCCAGGTTCTCTATTGTTTTACACAAATCGATCCAACTTAAACACGTTTGTCACGTAATAATTTCACTTCCAATATTTATCAGTTTGATTTTTGCGCCTGGTATGTAAATCAGTCTTTTTATAATTTCTACTTTTTATGCTACGGTTCTAGTTCAGCACGAAATGTGCGCCACGAAGGTCTGGAGGCGCAAAACCCTCAATCAAACGTGCCTGTGCGAATGGGTTGTGATCAATTTTGATTTCGAATCATGCATCATTTCACGCTTCTTTTCAGTTCCACTCATGATGGTCTGGCATCTGTAGATGTTCGTTCCTGTCAGTTACTCTTTGGCTTCAAACAATTATGTAGCATTTTCCCACTTTATTTAGCTATATTTACTTATAGTTACGTGAACACTGCGTTTAACGTATCGTTTTCAACGTGTGGCTAGCATTGATATTGTGCAGTGGATGTTAGTTTTACTTTAGGAGCTAACTTTTCATTTGCCCATTCTTTATGTTGCCTTCCACTGTTCGTTGACTGCCACATGCACCAGATGCCAAGTACTAAAATAAAGGTTTAAAATATTTTAGCTTTACTTCTAAACGACTACTGTGCGGCAATAATTATGTCTCAAATGTTTTTTCGCTAACACGCGAACGAAAAGCACGCGGCAGGGGCCGTTTGCCTGTTATCCCTTTTGCTACTGGATTGGCAGAACTATGATCGATTGCGAAGAAAAGCAACGAACGAACCAAAGTTTGAACTTTGAAGATACGCAAGATTTGAAGATAGCATGAATTGAAAAAACCTAAATCGTCACAAAGTGTTCAATAAAAAACCATTAATGCATAGTTTTCGCCGAAACTTTCAATACACTTCTTGGGTAACCTTTAGCCATGCCAAATGGATGCAATGTTATGCAATTATCGTTGAAAAACTACTTTGGAAATTTTTCCAAGCACTTCGGACAATTTGAGGGCGAATTGCATGGCTGTTTTGGAGCGCAGCTCAGACACAGTTATTGTCGGATTGGATTGCAAAAGTTGAAGAAAAACGCAAGATTTTAACAATGGTGTTTTCTTCGGAGAACCAAACACGTGCATAGTAGATCAAAGAGACGATTTGTTCATTTGCGCCTAACTCTCTCTTCATCCTCAAATGGCCACCAAATGGTGATCTGGACGATACCCTTTTCTCATCTAACTGATCCCAGAATAATAGAAGGGAACAATAGAACAAGCGCTCACATGGTTTGCAACTCGCTTCAGTCGAAGTTTGAACAATTGAAAATAAACATAAAAGGTTGAATAACCAAAATTTAGGTAGTTGCATAACGGTATAACAACATCAAGGGAATGGTTAGCTAACGGATGACGCAGAGGAGCACAGTATTAGAACTAAATAAAACAGTTTGGTTTCTCTCGCAGGGCACAGTGTATTCCATTCTTCCGGAACACGCGCGCCATTGCTGGAGGGGACCCGATAAATCATTGCCATAGAGAGTGTGCATTATTTGACCGTTTATTGAACATTAAGAATCTTATAAATGTTACGCTCTTCATCTACCAGAGTTGGTATGCCGGAAAAGTCTTACTTTTGCTACGAATAGTCACTATCCTTGCCCTGTGTCGCATCCTCAACACATCCTCCGTATGATACATCATTTTCATTGCATCATGTCCGTGGTGGTGGACTTTCCATTTTAGTTGTTTGTTGTTTTTTTATTCGATTTTCCCACGCCACCTTTATAAATATACGAGTACAACACAACGTCATTCGGCACGGCCTGCTTGCCCTTCGGCCCCACTTCGTATCCCATCCATTCTGCATCTTCACTGTGTGTGCTGTCAAGGGGCCTACGGTCTCTACGGCACATGTGCGCGCGACTTTCTGATGCCTTCTCCGTCTTCCGTCGCGCCATGTGCGTGCAGCTGTTCGTTCGTTTGTTATGTTTTAGTTAATTTGTTGCTTTTTTTCCTCCATTATGTTTATAAGGTATGAATAATTTGGCATTTCAGTCTCTTCAATGTGAAATTTGTATGCGCATTTGAAGTTAATGTTATTTTTTGTGTTTTCCCGTTTTTTCCCGTTTTCTCTTCCAGTTATATCCCTGCCACCGATCTTAATACACACACATCCGCTCGCGCACACTGTGCTGTCCCTGTGGCCTCTGTAACGCTACATTTATCTTTGTTTGCTTCCCTCTCCCTCGCCCTGCAGTGTAGGTTTGTGTATATTATGTAAAAACGTGACTCTTCTGCTAAATATGCACCATGGGTTTGTTTTGTGTGTGTTTTGTTTGATAATACAATATGATTTATCTTGCTTTGGGGTTTAATCGTTTTTTTCTGTTTGTTGGTTTGTTTTCCATTTTTTTCTTTCTTTTCGTGCATTTTCTCTACGGTACCAAACGAGCAGTGAAGGGTGTAAGAGAACCGAGAAAGGTTCCCTCCTACACGCGTGAATGTAGTGAGGAAAGTGTATCGATCCGGTCGCGACTGTGACATTCTTAACGTTTAACATTGTGATTCACCAGTATTTGTGTTCCATTTTTAGTCAGTTTAAGTTTCATTGCTTACATAGATTAGCGTTTGTAAATCACTATTTGTTATTATTGTATTGTTCCATCTTGTTTTGGTTTTTGCATTTGTGAGTATCAGATGCATTATCCTGCCCTCTCTCCCTCTTTCTCTCTCTCTCTCTGCACTATCGTTTCCCAACTCTTCTGTACTGCGTAGAATGATAATTATGCTTATAAAAAAACAGCCAAAACGACGTACGCTCATGGTTCTGCCGCACAGTAAAACAAAGCTATGGGAGCGAACCTAACCCTCGTTGGATCTGCACCCGGTTGGCTTCCTCACAGACTTGCATTCCTACTAACACGAGCGAAGTAATACACGCCCGTGACAATAAATGGCACCAATTCATTGACTTGCGGAGCAATACACGAAACTGGGTAGTAAAGGAAGTACAATTCTTCGGTAATACTAGGCTATAACTCTATCGCATCGATGTACGCTGCACCACGCTCCGTAGCCAGCTCTCCATCAACGCGCGATGATGTTCATTGCTTGGTCGTCCATTGGAAAGTATCGAGTTCCTGCTGCGTGAGTGGCGCGCCAAGCGGTGCCACTTTAAAACAATCGTTCTTGGTCTGAATGTGCGGTGTGTGCGGGCGCGGTGAATGCTGAATGGTGGAACAATGGAAACTAATCGTCGACTCGGAGTCATCGTTGAAAGTTTGCTCGATAAAACATTACGAAGGCAATGTTTTGTTAATTGTGCTTGCATCTCATAAATCCCCGTTTAAGCGTAAAAATAAGGACATCAACCTAGTATAGCAACAGGAACCTTTGTTTGGATGGACATTACATGAAATAAAATCACTACTACCCCGTTGAATATTCTCTTCTCAAAACGTCCCGCAAGCGGTGAGATCGGCGATATGCAATTGAAAATAAGTAAAAGTGTGTCGATAATGGTCTTTCCCTGCGTTGCTTTTGGTTTTGCCAAAGCAGACCAGTATGGATTGCAGCGTTATCGAGACTGAGACTATCAGGGCGGCGCTGTTATCAGGTTCGCTTTCCGTTACGTTCTGATTTTATGCTAATAAAAAATTCTTCTCCGTTCCAGTCGCATATCATGGTGAGTATGGTGTGATCGTAAAATAATGTGCCGTTTTACTAGAGCTTTTGATACCGCCACCGTCACAAATATAATGGTAATAGTAGTTACAATCATCATAATAATAAAAAAAAGAAACAACCTACATTAGCAGCGTCGTTAATGCTAAACCGAATGCAACACTACTTAATATGAATTAGCAAAAGGAAGAAACGTCATGAGCAAACATGTTATCGCAATATTGGTAATATTTGTGTTTACTTTTAAATAATACATACTCCATGTATTACGCTCGATTTCATTGATCCTGGGATTTGTGTATTTCTGTGGGTGTGTCGTCGGGCCCTGGCCGACTCATTTCATTTCATTTCCTCGTGCGTTATTCTTTAATCACTCGACGTTTTCCTGTCTCGGACATCTTTCGTGGTCAACCTCTGTTGCTGCAGCACAGTACTTGCCGAACGTATAGACAGGAACACAGCAACAACATAAAACAAGTGACGTGTCAAAACATGAGGATTGTTTCTTCTAAAGTTAAAAAATCGTAAAATAAATCACTACCGACTATTCATTTTTTTGCACATTATTTCAAGTACGTATTTGTTTGTTAAAACAGGAGGAGGTATGCTTGAGGCTAGCACAGTAGCATCTAGTCCTGTTGTTTATAAATAACAAAAAGAGTACCACTTGTGTACACTTTAGCGGTACAGCATAACAACGAATGTGTTTAGCAAGATTGGAAATGGCTGCTAATGGTGGGGTTCTTGTGTTGCGTTCTCTTAATTGCGGTGCCTTTAAATACTTCGAGGTGACTGCGAGACTCGCAAGAAGCATGGAAGTGACTGATTCACTGGCCCGGTTAGACGGTATCGGAACAAGAAATGGCCAGTCAAACCGATTGAGATGTTTGGTTTTACAAGAGACAAATTTAAAACAATATATAAAACAAAAGTCTACATAAATACTGCGCCACCACGATCATCATGAGCTTCCACTAATATCAGCGGCAAGGCGTGTCGACGGTAGTAGTCGGACTGGGAGAGCAGAAGAATTAGTTTAGCAACACTAGCATTAGATAAAGGAACAAATGTGATTTATTCAGTGCGGAACTGAACTTGCTTTTCCTCCGTTATGTGTTTAAGCGTAATTTCAATTGTCACTCATTTCAGTTTGTAGTACAACGTTGCTTGTAAGTTTCACTTCGACATTAAATGTTAGACGCGCTTTAGCTAGTAGTGAATTGTTTCTCTTCTATCCCGAACTCGATTGGTTGCTATTGATTTTGTTTTACATCAGACATTCCTTGTCTACGCACAGCTATGGAGCATTCCGCCACCAACGACCTTCTGGAGTATCCCGAACTTAATATTGGATTTTACCAACATTATATCACCAGCCCGGCTGCTAGTCCCTTAAGGCCTTACCCCTACACTGCTGTGCGCCGCTCTCTATTGTTCGCTCGTTTGCCTTTTCTGGTCAGCGATCCCTTAAGTTTGCGTTCGACCATCGGAGGGGTGGAATGTGCTTTTTTTCGTGAAAAATAATTAAACGGCGAGAGAATGCTCGAACGCGCAACATGTATTTGCAAGTTCTCGAGGGGCACACGGGTATGGCTTAAGATTTTCGAGATAAACTAAATTGTAGCAAAGGAGCCTAAGTAAGTCTGAACTATCTTTGCGATAATGAAATAATCGTTTTACTCGCATTGGCGCAAACTGTGTATGATTATGATTTCGTCGCTGATATTCCATCAGTGATTGTGTAAGCTGCATAGTGAATAACATTCGTTTTTGTTCATTATACAATCTTCCCGATACTCAAAAACTCAGTCGTTACAATCAATTCTCTTTACTCTAGCCTTTTGTGAAGTAGATTTTCTTCGATAGCTCTTTTGAAACTAGCTGTGTATGGGTTGTTTTTTTCTCGAAACATCGCGCAGTTTAAAGCAGTTAATTCCCAACGGTGTGAAAGCGCGCACATCCGGTTCTGGACCCGATGAACTCGGTCGTCGACTGTCGCCGTGCCTTGAATCAAATCTTTGGAATATTGGTTTGAAACCTAATTGTATTTTTGCTACTATTTTCATTATTATGCTGCTATATCACAATATCATCATTAGTAAGAGAAAAGAATCGCTGAAAGAGTGCCGTTCTGTTAGTGTACATGGCAAAAATTATCATGGTAGGCTGCGGTGCAGTAGCAGCAACCGTTTAACTCATCAGCTAAAGAGAAGCTTCGTTTGGTTGGTGGTGAATTGTTAGGTGCACTTGCGTTTGTGTATGTGGGGATTTGTGCGTGCGTTTACCTAAACCACAAGACTGTAAATCCCTGTCGGAAACATTCCAATTCGGCTCAACTGCTCTATTTGGCTACTGTTTGTCGCGCCGCCGCTCTCAATGCTACACAATATTGCACCAGATAAAGATCACATAAAAGTAGTCGTATTATGAGAATTTCCGAAATGTCCTTAATTTTCTTTTCTTCTTCAATCGAATGCTTTTACATACGATTCGACAGGTTCGCCACTAACCCTGCTCCATTGTTACGAATGGATGCTCTTAAAAGCACTAGAATTTTGGCACAAAACACGAAAACCTAATTTAGCTGCTATCCCTAACATGTAGCACGTAGTTCTATCAACTGCCATGTTTGGTACGCCATTACCTAAATTCCAAACGGATACGATATGAGAGATAACGAGTGGAGGTGAACAGCAAGCACACTCCGGGATTGTGATAACATATCTTTGAGAAAAGTTGGTTGGTATCTTTTTACGTGAGTTTTTTCAGAAACGGCCAGGCATCGTTTGAAAAGTTACTTCTAACATTAACTTTCCATTTAGAAACAGCGGACACACGAGCACTGGAAGACGAGCATCCTGCGACAGTAGATAGACAAGCACTCTTTATTACCAAGGAAATTGGAACACAATCATCGGTGGCTACAAACTAATAGTAGAACTATGAAGAAGATCCTTGTCTCTGAGTGGGCTTGGCTTACTAGCAAAAGGGTGGTATCGGTTTTTTTGGGGTCATTTTTGAGCAAAATTAAGCGGTCGAAATGTACTCTCGTTTCTTGGTGTTTAGCACGGTGATTAGGGTTCGCGATTGAAACTAATTGTGCGTGGATGAGTGGAATGTAGTATCACGCATCTGTGGTTGCTGCGGTTTCACAAACTCGAGCTCAGAGGAGTGCAGCCAAACCATTTCATTGACACTGTCGGTGTGTGTCTTTCATTTTCCCCAATTTTTCATCCGCTTCAGTAAAATCACAACCACGGGACATGCTAAATTATGTGGTTGCCTCAATTTTCCCTGTGTTCATTCTACTTTTCAACGCTCATCGGTTTGTTAGCTGCTATTCCTGAAAGCAGCATCTCGCCATAAGTCATTTCGAGGCTACATTATGTTGATTCCTTATTTTAGTACTACTATTTGTACGCCATATTTGACGGCAAGGGATTGATTGGTGTTACTACACAGGTTTACACTTTATCCTTACGATTTGTGAAAAAAAAAACAGCAATACACACTCACACTCCATTAACTAGTTTGTGCCTCAACATTTGCTTGCGAAGCTGACACTCTCGTTCAAAACAATGCTCGTTCTCTGCGCTCGCTCATCATCGTTTATCTTCTTTTTCTTAGCCACACGCGATAAAATTCAAAATTATTGAAATAACCAAAACGAGTCACTACTAACTGCTTTGATTGTTGCGATGTGATTGCAAAAACGGCAACAAGACGGAATGGGCTTGTCCGTCGTTAAGGAAAACAGCGTTGGAGCGAATAGAAACTGTTAATAAGGATGCGCAGGTTACTTAGTTGCGGATAGTGTTTCGATTTTTTTGCTGTCAAAAGTCCGTTCTCTTTAGAACAAGTATTAATTTCGTTGTATGTTCACTGAATGAACTAGAGTGAATAAAAAAGATCCCCCTCAAAGTTCAGATGATACAAGAAAAAGATGTCTGAAAACTAACCAAATATGCGTTCACTTCTGATTCTGACCTAATAAAAATCAACCTATCGCTAGGAAAAGGCAAAGTAATAGTGAACGGTATAAATTACTGTAGAGGCTAAGCAATATGACACGTCATATGATTCACAAATCTGTTCGAAACCAGATACGCTGAATGAAATTTGTCCTTGTATACACACAATATTTCAAAGCGGCTCTGCATAGGCACTTCTTACATTGCTTTGCCGGTAATTAGGTTCGTTATTAAGTGGAAAACTTAAATTTGTTGGGGGGAAAAACACATCCTACTGAACTTCGATTTGGCCGGCATAGGTTTCTTGCATTTAATTGAGATTTTAACTGGGCGCGCGCACACACACCACGAAGCCGAGCCGGAAACAGCGGCCAGCTTCGTGTTAGCTTAAATTAGGAGATCTAGACAAAAACAAAACAAATTCAAAATTAATTCACAACCGTCGCAGCAGCAGAGCATCGCGGAATGAAATTATAAGTTAACTACAGCGTTTAATTCATAATAATAATTGATAATTAAAGAACAGTATCCGACGGCTTGCTTTCTATCCGTTGCATAGAGTTATTTCATCAATAATTTATCGCATCATTCTGTGGCGGTCCGGTTAACAATTAAAGATACCATATAGCTATTGACTGTTCGCTTATAGCACATCGTAAAGGCTAGAGGGTGGCTGCATTAGCGGCACCGAACGTACACCACCCAAAACGCCACAATATCCATAGCCCTTTTGTATTTCAACATCAACGGGAAGGCAGTTGAAATAATCAATTGAATTGGAAATCCACGGCTGAAACCGTCACACAGCTCACATAGGCCCTAACCTTGCCCCTGGTTAAATGAATACTATCAGAAGACTGAAAGAATGAGCACCGCGAACTAGTTGAATACTGTGCAACCTTCTCCCTAAAGTCCCTGAAGTCTTGGCGTAACATTTGATTTAGCGCTTGTTATGCATGTACTTAAGAGTATGTTTTAAAATTGCCACAGCGCCAACATGTTCCTAAACAATGCACGCACCCACACGCAATTTTCACGCACCAGTCACACCTGCACACAGTCATCCTTTCCGAGTCCTGGGTTGTGGCCAGAGTGAATCGATCTTTGGAAGAGTGTAGAAACGAATGTATGGAATTTTGCTAGGCAGACACTACGGGATAGGATAATGTCCTTCAGCATACAAAGATCGGCGCCCAAAAAGTAGGTTAACGAGTAAAAAGAACACTAACAATTATCCCCAAACGCTACGCTTGTCGTGTCCTGCGGATAGATGGTCTTTTCGTTCAAAATTTAACGTACAAAAAGGTAAACTTTTAACAGAATCATTCAATGTTTCATCATTGAACCGATGGACGAAATTTCGTTTCCAAAACTGTGCCTCTTCCCAGCTGCTGGAATCATGGCATTTGGTTTTCAGAAAAATTTAAAAGCATCTTTCTGACAGTCTCCAATGATATTGCCTATAAACTGAACTGGGGTGGTTCGTCTTCGTACGCTGTGTGCAACTCAACTGTCTATAAGTTCAAAATTGGCCTTCCAGTTCCGAAGTTCTGCTTTACGTTGTAAGTTATTGTATTGCTCACATTTCCATCGTGTTCTGTCAATTTCGTTACAAGAACTACACATCGCTTCCGATGTTTTCCATATGGCTTAGCTAGCAGAGTATGTAAAGAGAAAATTTGAACGTTGGCCTCCATTGTTGATAAGAGTCTGTGTTCGGTTTCACGGCTCTGCTTCCTATAAAACTAATTGATAACATAAATTATGCGCATATCACGTGGTTTTCGATATCTATGCAACTTCAATGGAACATTTTCGTTTTTTTTTACTTTTTCATTCCCGTACCACTTTACTTTGTGTCTTTGCTGATCCTTTTTCTTTGTTTGTTTGCTAGTTTAGCCCTTAGCAGGTTCTCCCCGTACTGAAGACCCCGTTTTACTGTCTTCACTTGTGCTGAGTTGACTTTGTTTTGTTCGTCTTTTATGCCATTTTTGTAGCTTGCATTTACTTTAACTACCGCACTACTAACTGATCCATGCTATGCGAAAAGATAGAGATAATCCTAAACAGATGCTGAGTAAAGAAAAACAAAACATTTAGGAAAGAACAAATTGTGGCCGATCCATAACGTCACCAAGATCAGCAACATTAGACACTTGGTTATTGGCTCCAATGCACCTTCCTCTCACACACACACACCATCCGAAAGTCCTTTGTGCCGGAATTATGTTTAGCAAACTCCACGCATTTGTTAGGACCCTGTATGTTCTATTCGCATGCGTGCCAGCGCAAGAAAACATGCTGACCAGTAATGAACGTGAAAAGACACTACTTGTTCGCCTGCCAGTGCTGTATCGGTCAATGGAGTACTGGAGGTCAGTTTTCCTTTTCTACATTTCATCATGACTAAAGTTTGTAAATGTGTGTGTTGCTCTTTTTTTTAATTGTTTTACATTAGTTTTCCTTTTTTTCATTCTTTTTGGTTTGTTTTCTTAATATTACAATACGTCCGCAGACGCTGTTTTCATTCTGCGCGCTAGGTATGTGATTTACGACCTCACACCGGGTCGGGTCAGTATTATTTAACCTTATTGATTTAATATTTTGTATTGTTTGGCTGAGTGAATCTTCTCCCTTGAAACAGCCGTTTCTACAAGCGTCATAAAAAGGAAATGTTTCTTTTGATATATCCATATAAGTATATATGATGTATTTTATATTCCACAGCTCAAACTTTCTTTTCCACTACTTCTTTTTCATTCTCTCTGTATCCTAGTCTTACCTAAACAGAACATTCGTGTGATGAGTAAAAGGAGGGATTCCTGAAGGGAAGAAAGTGGATGGAAGAAAAGTTAGTTAAAACAAAAGTCACTTAAGTCAAAAACTAAATACTTATTTAGTATATAAATCGTATTATCGATAACTCGAATAACAAAGCTGCTAAGCTTTCGATTTATGTTGTAGCACACTTTCGTTAGTTTGTGTTTTTGTTTTCCTCCTAAAATTAAGGAGAAGAAAATTCGTGGTTTCTTTTTCAATTCTCACTATCCCTCCCTCGCTACGTGTCTCCTAATAGTTACCATTTTGTGTATCCAATGTTCCCCCCCATTCGCGAATAGTTTCATCGCTGACGTTGTTGAAAGGAACAGTTTCATGTCGGGAGTGGAAGGACGACTTTGGCCCAAAACAAAACTCATCATAGCTTCGAGTCTGCCTTTTGGCGCATCTTTCTCTCTTTCGCTTGCGAATGTTTGTCCCTTTGGCTAGAATTAGATATTTTGTTTGACTTGCCGTTGAAGCGAAAATAGTACACCAATGCATTGGCATTGTTTGTTGTGTATCGCTCCGGCCTTTTGTGACTGGTTATTATTCGACCTTCACTCAGTATGGATTTTGTAGGTTTCGTTCCCCCATTTGCACACCATTCTCTACTAAACTTATTATTGGTTTCCTTTTTCTCATTCTCAATTATTGATACTTTCATCTAAAATATATAATTATTTAAATTGTATAAGACTACATTTAAAAAAATGATAAAAACATTCACAACACCTTAATACTACGCCAGACGCGAAACCGCTGACTTTGAAAAGACACTTTTTAGGTTTCTTTTTTGCTTTTTGTGTTATCCTCTTCACGTATTTAGTAAGCGCAGCACTATCGCCATCCGGCGGATTAATGTTGATGTGTTCCGCACAGCAGCAAGAGCATGCCTGTTTGTTGATGTGAGTTCTGGCGCTTTTTCACTTTCGTTCCTTTTTTCCTCTCGTCCAGTTAATCTACCTTTTTGTGCACAACAAAGAAGTGAAATGAAAAGAGCAATTTAAAAGCGAACGATTAGTACCAGACAGACCGGCAAACGCGACTGAAAGCTCAGACAAGAAAAGGACCAGCTTCGCATGGGAGCGCACTATAATGATAGTTGCGTAACGATCCTGAAGTCCAGTTCCAGTTAGCGGTAGCACTTACCTTAACTATCTTAAAAGAATAACTTTGTTTATTATTTGTGGTATGTGTCATCGAGCATAGGTAGGGTGTGTGAGAGAGAGAGCTGGGCTCCTATTAGTCTTCTACCCATTGCTTCGCGTCCATATACTTAAAAATGTTTGCAGGGTTTGGTGGTTTCGGTGTGCAGGTTAAGGGCCAACTTTCAGTTCGCTTCCAACCAGCTGCCCTCAATTCAGTTCGGTGCCAAGCAAGCTCTCCGGAAGCAGTGAGTTAAGATTCGCCGGTGTTCCACGATCGCCCGGCCCTCCATCCATAGCCGGCCAAAGGCTTGGAACCGCATTGCTCGATCCCCACGCATTGACACTCCAAGCATCTGCAATTAACACGGGCATTGTAGTTCAACTACCTTTTTGCAAACAGTGTGCGTAGCTGACTGGTACACAATCCGCCCTAGCCTACCTGTGACGACCGAGTTGGAACGGCTAACGCTGGGCTGAGATTGCTGTGCGGCTGCTAGACGCCAGTTTTGACCAACGGAACCGCCCGCACCACCGCCACTGCCACTTCCGGTCAAACCGTTCGTCATGCCGTTGCAAGAACCGAGATTACCGCCGAGGTGGGACAGGATGAACTGCACATCGCTTTCGGTCGGTATTTCCGCGCAAATCGTTGTATTGCCGAGTGGGCAGTTATTGAGTGCTTGCTGCGCTTTCTGGGCCTCTTCACGCGTAGAATACTTGCACAGCGTGATACTGTGGTTCGTGTACGGCTGGAAGTTTATCAGTGGACCGTGTTGCATGCACAACGTACGCAGTGTCGCCCCGTCAATCTGAAAGGATGATGAAATGGGCGACCAGACGAATGTTGTTAATTAGCAGCCGAACCCAAAAAGGATTGCACCGTCGACGAAGGACATATGGTTAAAAGAATACAGTAAGCAAAAGGAGCACTTACTTGTGCGGTAAGGTTTTTAAGCAAAATCCAAGTCGATGCCAAGTTGCTTGCCGAGGACGACCCAGTGTTCCACGAGTTGGCACCCTGAGCGCCAGAAGTGTTCCAACCATTGGAGTCCACCTTACCACTTCCCTGCTTTCCGAGGGCTCCCATCATGCCGCCGCGACTCTTACCACCGAGTGACGTGTCCCACAGTTCGGCCGGAGGCATGGCGGGAGTGTTGCTGTCCTGCCACGGATTTTTAGGTACCTTGGTAGCACCGGACCCACCATAATGGCCACTCTGCATGCTGCTGCCCGCCGCACCCCCCGAGGGATTGAAGCTCCAGGTCGATTCGGTGGGCGACGATTTGCTATTCACGACGTTCGAGACCGAGCTGCTGTTACCAGAACCGCCAAACAGGTTAGATTCTTTGGCCGCGGCTATCGACAACGAGTTGCGGGCCACGCTGCCGGGCGTTATAGTTGGATCATCTTCGATGCGTGTCGCTTGGGTGCCCTGTGAATGTGAACGTGTGCCATGAATACAATAGGAGAGCGTTGCCAACGACTGAAAGTGGGACTGGTTATACCTTCCATGGTTTTCCCGGCTCAAACTCAGGCACTAGATCACTGAACGCGTCGTTGCTGCCTGGCCAATCCTTATTCTCCTGCGTGCTTGCATCCGGCCACCCGGAGTCTCCCAAATTGCCGCGCCCGTTCGACCAAGGACTGTGTATAGGTTGAAAAAAGGGACCATATAACTGAAACTCGCGTTTTGAGGTGCAAACATTTTACCTATCATCAATGCCCGATCCTGATGGACCCGACTTGCTAGTGGCACCGGGCGCTCGCACAAAGTCGGCCAGATCCGGACCGTCCTTATCGAGGACGCTCGGTGCGGTGGTACTAGCTGCCGGCAACTTCCACTGGTTAAGCCGCGATTGCTGGCTGCTGCCAACGCCATACTGGGGACCGTTGTCTTTCAGCGCCATGTCTGTGAAGCTGCCCGCCAGGCCCGAAATGTCGCCCGATGTGCGGAAAGGATCACTGTTGGTGTGGCCAGCGGCTGCAGCGGCCGCCATCGCCGCTGCTACACCGCCCGGATGCGGTGGTTGCTGGTGCTGCTGAGGTTGCTGCTGCTGCTGTTGCTGCTGCTGTTGGTGTTGCTTTAGGTAAATCGATTGCTGCGTCGCGATCTGACTCTGCAGGCTACTGATCTGTGATTTCAGTTTGTTGATTGCGAGGGTCATTTGGACCGCATTCACACCACCGCCACCGGTGCGTGCCAAGTTGTTTTGCATCACGTGCAGTTGCTGTCACAAAATAAATGGGCCAAATATTAAGCATCGAGTGCATTGCTGGGAGCACGCGTTTTGCGCTTTACCTTTATGTGATTCAGTAGTTGGTTGAGCAGCATCAGCGTTTGTGGGGCGAGCGGTTGGTTTAGAATCTGGTGATCGAGATAACCGTTCTGAACGGCGAGCTGGATCTGCTGCACCAGCACCCGCAGCTGATGGTTCGATATATGTTGCGATTGTGCGTTTGATTGATTCAGTCCACCGACACCACCGGCTCCCGGTTGTGCGAAAGCACCGGGCGGCACGTTTCCACCAGGTCCACCGCTTCCGGCTGCGCCACCACCGTGGCCACCGCCGTACTTCATGCTGTTAAAGGACGCTCCTCCTCCGGTAGCACCATTGCCCCCACCGAACACTCCACCACCGCCCAGATTGTTTTGATTATTCTGCAACGTTGGAAGATGTTAACACCCGAAGCTTGAATCTGCCGATCATTCCCTCTAGAGAAGAAAACGCTACTCACCTGCTGGTAGCCCATCGGCCCAACACCGGCAGCGGCGGCCGCAAAGCGCCCACTGACACCACCACCGCCAACTCCGGCGCTGACGTACTGATCGCCGAAGGTGCCCGTTCCATGATTGTCCGGACGGCGCCAGTCGTTGCCACCGCCCGCGTTGCGATTCAAGATCTCCAGCGCTTCCTCCATGTTCATGGTCATGCGCAATACACTCTCCACGTCTTCCTTCTTGTGGCCGTGTTCGCACAGCGTTCGATACTGCTTGCTGCAGCGCAAGATGTCCAACGCGCTCATCTTGTTCGGTGGTTTGTTGGGTGGCATACCCCACTCCGAGATGTCCATTCCTCCGACACCTCCTCCTCCAGCGCTTCCTGGTGCTCCGGACCCATCGTTCCAGCCGGCTTTGCCCTTATTGTTCCAACCGTGGCCACCGGTGCCACCGGTGACATCGTTCCACAGCGAATTGCCAGCCATGCCTACGCCGCCTCCGACGCCACCGCCGCCACCGCCAATTGCCCCCTTGTCGTCCCAGTTTGAAACGACCGACGGATCATCTCCACCACTCGCTCCTCCCCAATTGCTGCCACCTCCGCGTCCTACAGCGCCACCGCCGGTGCCCCCGAGACCCGGATTCTGGCCCCACAGGTTGTCGGGCTTCATTGGTCCTGGGCCACCCACCGTCCCGCCGCCACCGGCACCGCCCATACGCCCGACGAGACCGCCGGCGGTCATATTTGTACCTCCGCCGCCCATCATCGCGTTCCGGTGCATCGAGTTGCGTCCCATTGTGCCACCATCGACTCCACCACCTGAGGCCGGACCACCATCTTTCCAGCCGGACACGTTGGCGGAGTTTTGCCGACTGAGCGCGTTCTGGCCCCAGAGTGCTGTGCCATCGTCCATGTTGCGTCGCATTCCCCCACCAACGCCGGGTGGTCCTGCACTGCCGGCATTCGGGTCATCCCAGCCGGACGATCCGAGCTTACCAGTTCCGGCACCACCGGCACCGTTATTTACTGCTGCTGCCATCGCCCCCGTTGGCCACTGGGCGCCACCGTTGCCGCCACCAGCCGATGGTCCGCCGGCGCCGGGTGTGCTGGCTGTTGGTGCCATCTTTGGCTGCATGCTCGCCATCTGGTGCTGATCCCACAGGCCCACGTTGCCATTGAGGCGACCGGAAATGCCACGCGGATCGCCGCGGATCTCCCGATTGCCGTCCATCGCGCTGGCGATGCGCATGTTGCGCATGTCGATACCGGCCGGATCGAGACCTCCACCTGCGCCGCCGGGAGCCACCGGGTTCCCGACACCGCCACCGATTGCTCCACCGCGACCTTCTCCACCCCAGCCGGGACCGCCACCGCCACTTACACCCACCGAGGAACCCCAGTCGCTTTCCTTCTTGAGGCCTCCGCCGCCACCAGCAGCATTCGGTGCGATCGCTCCCGGTCCTCCACCCCACATACCGCCAGCAGGGCCAACGGTTGCACCACCCCCGATAGGGGCCGCATTCCAGGGGGCCTGAGACTGTGGCTGCGGTTGTTGGGGCCCGCCAACACCCAACCCACCACCGCCGGGCGGCTGATCGCGCATTCCACCTGCTCCACCAGGCCCAGCGCCACCGACCGGGCCTTGAGGGCCCATCGCCGCCACTCCGCCATTCCACACGTTACCCGGTTCGTTAGCTTCGTCGTCTTCGCCCCAAGTGCCGCCGTAGTTGTTCTGAGGACCCCAGGTTTTTGGCACAGGTTGCAGCTGCTGCGGCATCTGTCCACCGTTGCGCAGGTTCGCCTCCCACAGTTCGGTTCCGGTGTTCGTCTTCCACATCGGTATGCCCGCCGTCGGCCCGCTGGTGGCACTGTTGGGGTCGGTTTTACCGCTCGGTTCCGGCGACGCCGGTACATCCCACTGGGTGTCCTGGTCGACATTCTCCGAACCCCAGCCGTCCTGAGCAAAAAGAGCCTCGCGAAGCGAATTTAGCTGTTCCAGTTGGTTCTTTGCTGCACTCGACTGTACCACGGCGCTGACCGCTGCTCCCGTTGCCCCACCACCGGCGACCCCGCCACCGACTTCCTGTTGTGCTGGTGGCTGCTGTTGTTGTGCTCCTGCCGGAAGTTGTTGCGACGGTTGCTCTGCCGGGACTGCATTGGCACTGTTTGTGTTCCCCCCAACACCGGGTGGCCCCGAATTGGGTGTATTTTGTGCGTTTCCTGTGTTCCAAATACCCCCACCGACGCCACCGCCCTCCATTACACTGCCTCCTCCTGTGGCTGCACCACCCGGTCCACTGGCCGTTCCTTTCGAAGACACTTGCTGCTGTCCTGCACCAGGTGTGGTGGCTACTGCTCCTGCCGCACCGGTTCCACTAGTGGTAGAACCGTTCTGTCCTCCAACACCCCATGCCGTGGATGCACCAGCACCCCCTACAGGTGGTTGCTGTTGCTGGGGGCCGGCTGACGGGACCCCAACGGTGGTTGTTGACGATGCCGAGTTTGCGTTCGCTTGTTGTTGTTGTTGTTGCTGCTGCTGCTGCTGCTGCTGCTGCTGGGCGCTAAGGGCTCCCCAGGAACTACCGGGCGGATTGTTGGTGGCCGCCGGTGTACCCCAGGCACTGGTGCCATTGTTGATCGATTCCTCGCCTCCACCACGCAACCGCAGGCGGACCGCAACTGGAGCCGTGTCACGGATTTGCTTCTCGTGCACACTGAGACGATGCAGTTCATCGAACGTCAGTTCCGATGCCATTCGGGGCCGTCTTTGTTTCACTGATTCTTCATCGCCTGTCGCCACCGGCGTTTCGGCGCTGCTTCCGCAACGAAGCGCCAAGTGGTTTGATGGAGACTGCTGACCGTTTTTGGAATTCTTACTGGCTACAATTTGGTCATCTTCCACGTCCGTCCTCGCCAGCAACATCTGCTTCTCCTTCGCTACAACAACTACATCGCTACAGTTAGTTTCGTTTACAACTATCAGGTAATCAGATGAATCACATTTCATATTCACAGTGTCATTTTCGTTACTCCGCGTCTGCTTCTGCTCCATCATCTTGAACACGACGATACCGATGATGCTGGAAATGATGATGATGATGTTGTTGATGATAATTATTACCACGACACTGCCAATCGACGGACTGCCGGACTGTGCCGTGCCGTGCAGTGGTCACTCCCGTTCACGGATTTGAGCTGGCACAGGTACGGGATGATAAAGGTCGAAAACGTCGATAAGTGAATGTCCGCCACCGGGAGAACGCGACTACTGGAGAAAGGCCGGCTCTGGCGGTGGAATCGGTAGATAGCAGCTGCTGTTGCGTTGGGTGTTTCGGTTGTGTGTTCGAGGTGGAACACTGGCACATAATAGTGATGATACTGCTCCCTGTTGCTTCCGCCGCCCCACCGTCGACGTCTCTAACGTTGCACACCGTTAAAAGCTCGCTAACGTACGTTGGCCGGCACGGTGTTGCTTTCGAACTGCAACGGCTGGAATAATGCGTGAGAAGGATATCGCCTGGTGACGACCTGCAACAGCAGCGGTAAGCAGCAGCTAGAGTTGTGTGTCAGACTCAACGTACGATTGTAGTGGTAAGATTTCTGCTTGGCGCATTTGGGGTCACACAGCAAATCGCTCTACACCAGCAGCAGTTGCACTCTTAACTTCAGCAGTATTCTCTTCGAACCAGCGAGCATCGAGGTTTAAGTAAGTTCATAAAAGCGTATTCAGACTTGTTGTTGATGGTGAAGTAGTGCCGAGGATGCCGGTTTGCTGTTGCTGCTGATGCTGCTCGATTCTACTACCTTCTCCGGTGCCTACAGCTCGTGCCGATGGAGGTGGTAATGGTAGCAGTAGTAATAGTCGCGTGGTATTAGTGTTCTTAGTACTAAGAATAAGATCAATTGCTAAGCGTTTCACCAGCGTCAACAGAGACAAGAATCTTGGCAATACTGCTAGGAATCGTTAATCTATTGGAGTTTTTGGTTGTTTTGTTCGGCGCTACCAGTAAATATCTCTCTTCTTCTCCGCGTTCCCCGTGCTGGATGACGATACAGGACCGGCGGAAAGAGTTTGTCTGCTTGCGACCGCGTTTGCTCTACCCGTGCGCTGGAGAGCCCTTTGCCAATTTGCTTACTGGCTCTTTTTTCCGTTATACTCTCTACTTTGTGATTTGACAATAGTTTCGTTTGGTATGGCAATCATAAAAATGTGCTCTCAATGCATTGCAAGGGGTGGCCGACCCGCTTGTCGATTGCTGACCTATTGCCGAAAGAAAGGAAATGAGTGAAAAACGATTATTAATTTAGATATTCAGTTGAATTTTTATCAGAGTGTATAGGAGGAAAATGGTTCAATGACGCTTAACACAAAATTAATGTGATTTTGATTGGCTTGGGTTGCCGAAAGCAAATTTAGGGTTAACAAAACAGCAACGCATCCTTATTTTTAATTTTGGTATCGCGAAAGATAGTAAACAATTATTTATTTCTTCCTTATTGCATCCAAATTGAGTTGAGCTTTTGACATTACACAACAATACCCCAATCGTAGTGATTATTCGTTTTGGTTAGCAAGTTTTATCGTTCTTGTTCACAAGCCGCTATATTCCTACTACAAAGATGCATTCCAGTTACTTTTACTAAGTACTGTTTTAACCGTATCATCTCCACGTTGTGGTAGGATGATAAGAAACAAAACCACGTACGATAGTGAGCCTGGTCGTCGATTAGTGCTTATCAGCGCCGGTAGTCAGATACACGGTGCTTGCTTTTTTGCTCCCTTTTCCTCAGAATCGGTCAGTGCGCTTTTATCTTTTATTCAGCATCACTAGAGGCTCGAATATTATTTTTTCAGTATGATGGCAATTTTCATCATCATATTTCATCACTACCATTTTAGTGGTCTTTAGAATTAATCAACATAACTATCAGCCATGATACGGGGTTGGAAAAGGATTGTGGAGGTAATAGTTCTTGATGGTTTTTTTGAAATACATTATAGGTAGTATTTCGAATGAATTGAGATGAATTCGTTATTGAGTATAAATAAATAAATAAACTTACCCTTTGCAAGATGTACTTTTAACGCTGAGGATGAGTATGGGGAGCTCCAAGGAAATGCTCCTTAATTCTAGCTTTGTGAGACTTTTTGGTGATCGTCCACTAGAACCAGGTTTCTACTTTTGCACTATTGAAGGTGGTTCTCTACCTTTTGACTGTCTTGTTGTCTTCTGTGACTGGTTTGCTCGTTCTTTCTTTCGCTCTTTCTCTCTAGCTATTACTTCCTTCTTATCTTCGTTGCACTAACGCGTTTGCAGTTGATAATAGTTTCCCAATGTACGTTCACAAATTGCACAATGCGCAAAGTGGTATTGTCACAGTCAAGAAAAGGCTACTGGCTAGGTGCACACCCGTTCTTCGGCTACAGCCAACACGTTCGTCCGGTTCTCCAGGCTCAGGATTGTTTAAACTTGCGGATCTTTGCAAGCTCCGTAATTAAACACTTCTCCCAGTTTATTCAACATGGACACTAGAACTTGGCTTCCAGGCAGTAGGTGCAGTTTGCTTGCAAAAACCGTGTTAGATCCTGTTGCATCCTTCCGGATAGCACGCTGCACTCTCACTTATCTTGTCTTAAGCATAACGCACTTGGGGGACTGTGGTTTGGTAATATCCAATCCGTTTTCGGTGTCTAATCCATGCTCGCTGCTCTCGAAACACATTTACGTGTTGGAACCTTCACACTTTCATCCGGAGAAACGAGATCCGTTTTTGACAATCATGCACACTGCGCACTACAGAGTAGTGGGAAGCAAGAATCAAAGAACCCGCGTGACGGCAGGCGAACGTTGGTCTTGAGCGATGTGCATAAACCACCCTCGCTAGGTTTCAGTTTTCTGCGGCAGGACTAGGTACGATGGCTCGATATACATGTGCGATCATCACTCAATCACTCCCCTCCAACACCAGTCATGACCGTGGCTCGTTTTTGATTTTCGTATATGGTTTTTTGTTGTTTACTTTTCCGTTCGTTTCGTTCATCCACTGGCCGTAAGCTGCAAGTTATCGCCGATTGACACCACTCACGCCACACCGTTGGCGATCGATCGAGAAGTGTCCTGGGCCTCACAAAGCCCCGCAGTGTCGATTGCCACGGTTTTCCGATTGACGGAATTTCTTCCGGCGCCACTCGCACCGTTCGCCGTGAATCGCGGGTGCAATTATGCAACCTGCTCCCTTGACAGCTGAGCAACGACCGAACAACCACTGCTGCAACCACCGTTAGCCGTTGTGTGCCGCTGTGAACCAGGGCGAGGGAATGAACACAAACACACACATACACACAGACGGACTAACACGCGCGCGCGGTCGTAGTTTCCAACCCCCCACGGGAGTGTAATTTTTCGCTCGGCACCACCAGAGTGTGTAGGTCTAAAATGGAAGGAAAATAACAGAATAAATCGTCAGACGCATCTCAACAATATGAGCAACGGACAATGCGTGGCGTTGGCAGAATTTTGTATGTTTCTTGCTTAGGAGGAGAGCCGATGGGCAACGGAGTAATCCCCAGCCCTGTTTACTGCACGGATTGAACCTTTACCAAAGCATTGTCACTAACACAATCAAGTACACTATTGTTTTTTTATGTGCCCTGCTAAAATATGCAAATCTAGCCCCCGTAAGCCACGGGGACTCGTTCCGTGCGCAATGCTGGCATTCCGATACTTTCAAGCTTTCATTCTCATTTTTCACACCAAATCTCCGCAAGCTTTTACTCTAAAAAGAATGAACCAAAATGGACAGCAATTGTACAATGTCATTCAACTTAACTGATCGTTCGCATTTTCAAGGCACAATTTTTTCTCGCCAGAAAGGCTCTGGGACCGCTTTTCGGATGCTGGACCTCGCGTAAGAGAACTCGAACACACCATTGCTTCGATCGGCTACATCAGTGTCCGCTTGCGGTCGTGTTGCTCCTAGAATTTGCTCTAGTTCCGACTAGGCTGCGTTCGCTTGGAGCGAGTGCTGGATGATTTTTGGACCGCAGCCGAGCAAGCAACAGCCAAGTTGCTATGATCGCGATGTTTTCTCACCGTTCGCTCGCAGTTTTCCGCGTTCTCATGCATCTGCGTACGCGCTGATCCGACGATGGTGTTCTCTATTTCTCATTGCACCTTCGATTCTTTCTCTATTCTCTCACCTTTTTTCATCGCTCTCTTGCTCGCATTTGCTCTCTCGCTCAAACTAGGGTGAGCCTGTCCTTGCGTTTTGTGCGCTACGATGTCGGTAGGTGAACTAGACGGAGCACCGCACGCCGTATACCGTTCGTACGAAACACTAATATGTAAGTTACATTAAACCATTTCTATTTTAGGGACACATCACTTTGCACGAAAGCAGCAAAATCCGTGTTAACCTGCACGCGAGTGGTTGCACGGCAGTAAGGAAGATGAGTTAGGTGGCGCAAAGATAGCTATAGCAACACGATCTAATGGCCAGGGCCCAATCCGAACGGTTGCTGCTGCTCTATCCGGAGCCGCGAAACAAGGTTTTCAAATAATCTAAAAATCAACCACACCCGCTACGGGGCGGGTCGGTTCGTGGATGGAATGCACGCAAGTTCTTGAGTTCCAGAGCTGGTCCTCCTCGAAGCCGCAGAACCCTACGCAGTTTTACTGATCCTCGAAGCCATTGCTGATATTGTTGTCCGTCGGGTCGAACTTACCAGCGGTGCGGGAGATGTGTGCGCAGTTATCGCCCGCGATCCGTTGGAATGGAAACTTCCGTAGCCGTGATTGCGCTATGCCAATGAGGAGTTTGTGGTGTTTAGAAGTAAAACAGTTTTGTAGGTTTGTCGTCGGTTCAACTAAGAGGCTATTTTACCATCCGACCGATTTCCCCCCTCATGCTACTCAATCACTGCTCCTCTTCACACACATTGTTCAATGCACAAACACACACATTCATACGCCATGTTGAGAGAAGCTGTGATTTTATTCAATTTTTGTAATGTTTTAAATACCTTTTTCGTCAAATTATATGCTGCTGGGTACTGCGGACCAAGTAGGCGGGCGGTTGCAAAGCAACGTAGCACACAATCTGCGGGGCGCGCTTTGCATCACAATCGAAACGGCGCACACATTGCGGTGGTATCCGACGGTCCAACCGTTCGTTCCCAATAATATTGCCCGTGGTGGTGCGGTGGTGTTTTCTGCTGCTGAGGGAGGGGGCCTTTTTTCGTCGTTCGTTTTTCGCACTGGCTCCGCCGAAACTGCGCTAAATAACACGCTACACTTACGCACGATCAGTCGGTGTATCACTTGCGAACCACTTTCGCCCGATTAGACTACTATTTATCGCCGATTTTTGTGTAAGAAAAATACTTCACATATACTGGAGCCATCGCTCGACGATTGGCCATTTGCAAATATCGTTCTGACCGTTTTTCGTTTGCTAGCTCGGAGCGGCAGCCTCACGGATCGGTTTATGCTGCCGTGTCCGGTACTAGCAGCCGCCATGACAAAGTTCCCAAACAGCCGTTCCCAAAGTTAACGTTTGGACGTTTGGGGCATTTAGCATTGAGCACCAAACTCTCGGTAAGAAACATTGACGGGAATAAATTTAATTTAATAAATAATTTTTGGCAATCATGGGAAATATGCATTTCTTCTTGAACGCGTCGCGTTAAACAGAGCCGTGCGTTCCCAGTGTCTGAACTTCCCTTCCTGCTATAATCTTGGAAAAGTTGTAATCTTGGTAGGTTTTTTTTCTATAATCTTGTCAAAGTTGTAATCTTGGATAGTCAGGGCAAGCGCCATCTAATGAGAAAAAGCGAAATCTGATCAGTTTTTTCTATAATCTCGGAAAAGTTATTTTCTTGGATAAACATGAACTAGAGATGAACTAGAATGAACCCACGTTTGATAGAATCCAACACTTTATGCATCACTTAAATCGCGTTATCTATCGGTATTATCTATCTGTATATCGGTAATGTTTTCCTCCATGATAAACAAATCTTTTACTATTTCCGCTAAGTTTAAGCTCTAATCCAGTGAAAAAGAGCTAGTTTTAGGGTCGAGCACCAAGCACTGGTCACCCTGTGCGGGTCAAATTGTTTTTGCTTTATTACGAAATTCGAACGTTCATGTGAGTTCATTTGGCTATAGCTTTCTCATTCTGCCTTCTCTCTTGCTGTATTCTGCTATCTCTGTTACTATGTTCACTCTACCGTTCGAGTTTAACGCTAAGTGGAGAACAAAGATAGGGCTATTTTCGCCTCTACGCACATTGCGTGCGAGACTGAGAGCGAAGATGACGTTCATGAGCGACAGGGTGAGTGCCTGACCAAAATTAACAATAAAAAAAATATCACTAAAAGCTCCTCCGCGGGACAGAATTTGTATCTGCTTGCATGCCCAAGCAGCTCAGTAGCGGTCGCGGAAAATTTGTTGTACTTGATCGTCTATTTCGGTAATTTACAGTTTCCGCAGTAGTGCAGTGTCGCGTAAAGCACCCGCGGAAAACTATGTGAAGTTGCCTGTGAATCAATTTGTGTAGGGGCGCCTTGCACATTCGCGGATGCGATATCGATTCGGGTGTTCCTTCGTTCATTGCCAACAGCAGGCGCTAACCCCGTGCGTGCGTTGCATTGTAGTGCAAAAACCTGCAGAGTGTCGAAGAAACAACATTCAGTTTTCTTCGTAACAGGAAGGCAAAGTGAAACAACTAACCCACCGGACCAGCGCCGTGGACCCGTGGAAGGGTTAAAGTGTTTTCGCAAAACAGTCGTGCGAAGTCATTAGCATGTTGTTCTCTCGCATAGCCATATCAAAAGTAGTGTGACGGAAAGCATAAGAAATGATAGGAAGAGTCGAAAACACTGCAACAACACTGAGCCGTGTGCTACGATGGCGGTAATTGCTGATGAGAAGGTGAGAAACTGGTGACAAATTAAATTCTGAAAGCTCTACAGTTCGAAAAATGAGGCCGTCACCAAACGCGAGATTGTGATGCGAAATTGAATGCGTGTGAGAGAGAGAGAGGCGCGTATGGATGAACTGCTCATTTTTTCTGTCAGGTCACGGCGTTTGTCGCGCTGGTGCTCGAGAAGTCTCGGAGAGAGTCACGGAATAAATCTATTTCACAGTAGAAAACGGCACGCATATTGAAGCCCGTTTCGGTGCGAAGTACGATTAAGTGATAAGACGAAGGTCCAAAAAGTCTCTATCAAACCATTAATTCTGGCTAAAGATCAATTATACTCAATTCAACTGCGTGGCAACGACCTTTTGCTATGCGAGACGAGTTGTGGAGAATTCTTACCCAGTGAACAAAATTGAGAGGGACGCGGCGGAGGAAGGGAAGGATGAACTCGAACCCCCCGCTGCCTGCGACGAGGATGAGGGAGGGGGAGGTGGCGTTCACTCGCGAGCTTGTGGGTTTCAATTACATGGAGAGGGAAAGGTGCAGGGGGCGAGAGGCGATGCGAGCGGATGAGGGAAAGGAATAGAAAAAGAGACAGCGAGATCGACAAAAAATCCCGAGGTGCCGAAGTCTCCGATCGGCGGCAGTCGTATTTTGTCCCGATGATCTGCAAGTGCTTTTCGTTCCATCCTGATAGAATAATACAGGTAAGTTTATTGGACAGTATTCAGTCACAGTCAAATAATGTTGAAAAGTTTCAGTCGTCTCGTCACATTTGTGGAGAAGGTAAGATAGAATGACAGAATTGGAAAAATTGTTACTGGGAGGCGACACGAAGCGTAAAATTTATTTGTAATGCCAAACTGTTTACGGGTTGGCCGACCGCGAATCCGACCGTAAACACTGTTAGCAAACGCTTTGTTTACAAACAGAGGATAATATAAGTTCTTATTTGCTGGTATAGCAACAAAATCGAAAAACGCTTCGTGTGGCCTCCCAGTAACACTTTTAATTTGTTCTTTTCCTTTGTGAAATACGCACCAAATGATCTTATCGAACAAAAACCCGGCTCGACCCAACAGGTACCCAACCAAAACAAAAACAATGTGTACGGAAGAATGTTCGGCGCGTAGATCATTTGGTGCGTATTCTTCGATGCATTTCACAAAGGAAAGTTCCAATTTTTGCAATCCTGTCATTCTATCTTACGTTCTCCACAAATGTGACGAGACGACTGAAACGATTAAAGTGAAAACTATTCAAATTATTTGGCTGTGACTGAATACTTACCTGGATTATTCTATCAGGATGGAGCGAAAAGCACTTGCAGATCATCGGGACAAAATACGACTGCGGCCGATCGGAGACTTCGGCACCTCGGGATTTTTTGTCGATCTCGCTGTCTCTTTTTTCTATCCCTTTCCCTCATCCGCCCCCTGCGCTTTTCCCTCTCCATCTAATTGAAACCCCTTCCTCTCTTTTCGGTTCAAGGGGATTCGAGTTCAGCCGTCTCATCCTCCCTTTCTCCGCCGCGTCGCAGGCAGAGGGGTAGCTCAGGCACTAAGGGCTTTATTATGAAACTCGAGTCCAAAACTCGATCGTTCGAGTGAACGCAGTAAGAGAGAAAGCAGAATACAGCAAGACGGAAGGCAGAAAGAGAAAGCTATAGCAAAATGAACTCAAATGACCGTTCGAATTTCGTAATAGGGCCCTAAATGTTGTTCATTGGTTAACGAGTGACCTCGACGCAGAAAGGCTCTATAGAGAAGGTAGTGCTATGAAGTAGAAGAAAACAGAGCAACAGGAGACTGCTGATGCGAGCGAAGTATGCGAAGTATGAAGAGAGCGAGTAAGTGAGTGACTTCTAGAAACGAGAACGATGATGGATGAAACAAAATAGTTTATGTGAAAAGGCGATCAAAAGTAGAATACGAGCAAAAGAGTAGTGGAAAGTTAGTAATGCAAACTAACTCATTGTTTTTGCTTCTGTGTGTTAATATGTGCTTCATTTGATGCCTTGAGTGCAACTCGCAGGAAGAGTGAGATAGCTATAAGGCACTGAAGTGAAACGAAGTGAACGCTCAGAAGGATGAATGAGATCGAGTTTGAATGTGTGTGAGCAATGTTAAAGCAAGCGATGATTGAGCGAGAAAGCGCATTCATCGAGCAAAGCAACCATATGATTGCATGTTTGTTCCGGGACGTCGTGCATTGCGCGAACAAAATGGATGTTATTGGTTGTTATTGGTTGCTATTTCCTCCTTCTGTAGGGGGAATGAATTTGGGTGTTTCGTTGAAAGCAAAAGGGTTGCCCTCGGAACATAAGTAATTCGTTTGAGGCAGGCGATAAAACGTTTGCTTTTTTGTGCAAAGATTTCAGTAAAACGGTAACTCGTATTAGTTGATTGTTAATAGGTATGCTTTATCCCTGCGGGATCAGTTAACTTCTCCACATGGATGAAATCCAGAACTGTTCGTTTGCTGTGCTGCAGCTGTTTGCAGTCGTTTACAATCCAAACAAAGGCATAGTTGGAAGAGACGAACGCTTTCAAGAAGCAAGCTAATCCACCGGAATATTAATGCTGTAGAGTGTGCAATTGTACCCATAGTGCATTGGTAATAATGAAGCCATTCGAACTCGATCAACCAATCCAAGCCTTTCGACGACTAGTGTGTCGCTGCCACGAAAAGAAGGTTTCACAATAAATAAGCGCGTACACAGTGGCATAATTTTTATGGCGCTCTTGCAGTACATAAACATGTTACGCAAACTCTAAAGCCGTTAGCCGAGTATTATTGGTTGATATTTCATGCAAAATGTGCGTCTCTTCGTCCGTCTTTGGTAAATCGGGCGTGAATCGGTAATCAAGTGTTCAAGCAATGCAGCAACACTTTGTACGTGTTGAAACATAAACATTCTGACACCAAAAAACCTGAAATGGCTGACCCCGCGCTGGTGAGCAAGGTCCCATTCCCGAGTGAACGTGGCCTCTCGCACAATGTTGCTAATGAACACTTTGAAAAAAGGGAGACAGCGAACCTCGTTAACCTTTCGTCGGGTTGATTCGTTCGCTGTGTTGATGTTTTGTTGCGGATGTGTCGAAACCGACCGAAATAGGCGGGTTACTTTGCTACACTTTACTGATGCTTCGTATAGCAATAGAAGATCTATCGTTTAAATTTATTTTATCATTTAATCATTTATCTATCATTGAAATGCATTTTATATTACCTGCTTTGCCTAATATACATGTCTTTTACTATTCAATATTAAACGGAAAACCTTAATTTGGAATCCAATTACTAATCAAGTATTGTAATTTCCTATGTTCACAGCTTCCCTTGATCGCTCGTATCAAACGCAATTCTCAACATCCTTAGCCGGCGGTTGATTGGGTGCTACGGTGTTGTTACAACCTTGTCGTTGGAAATTGTTCCTCTGGAATATTTTCCACGCAGTATCTGTGATAAATATTAGATCAATAGCAAACATAAAGGGGTCGAAAGTAACCCTTTGGAATCCCAGCGTCGATCTCTGTAGTGCAGAAGAAGTTTACTTTCTCAGTTTTCTCGCAGCACGAGAAATCTACTAGTTCCGTCCATTGAAGTACGGTAAGTTGGCGACCCGTGAGTGTTTTGCCGGATTCGTTTAATCCGTGCATGCCCTGTAAAGCTGTATTTAAAATAACGCACGTTGTTACAGAAGCCCGGTGCTCTGTCCTTTGGAAGAGGAAGAGCGTGTTCCGCCAATCTCACCCGAGTGCTTCAACAATCACCACCCAAGCGTTTGCGTTTTGCGCGGCTTCTGGAAAGATGACGGTACTGGGCCGATTCCGCCACCCTCAAACCGGAAACAGTATGTCGTTATTTGCTAACGTTATTTTCTCCCGTCCGTTGTCCAGCAGCCACGTTCGCTATGAGCGGTTACCAGGCCCAGACGAGGAAATCGCGGGAGGAATCAAGCAGGGGGCGTGCGCTATCAAATCAATCATCCACCATGGTTCCCCAGGAACCGCCAACATTGGCCATTGCGAACCTTCTGTCAGCACCGATACTGCACAATGCAGCATTTACCCAGCCAATCGATGACCTCCCGACGATGCAAAACCCCAACAAGGATTGCGGTGCTAAAGGGCCCACTTACGCTTCTACGATTTCAGCCAGCAACAACGATACTGGCGTTAGTGATGAGACCGCCATCGCGGCAGTACGCCATACCGACAAGCAGCCACCAGCCCACATTGAAACTGTGACACGGAAATGTGATTTAAATGATTACCTGATTAATGTTAGAAGTAGCGTAGCGCAGTCATCAACGGCAAAAGGTGGCGAATATTATACCACTTTCGAGAAACTGGTGCGCTGTGCCGAGTGGGAACGCTCTGTGCGAAAGTGGACTGCCTGGCCCATGCCCCGCATGCGGCTCTGCGGCGGGGGTGAAGATTCCATCAACAACGGTACCAGCGCCTGGGGAACGCCGCCATCTGCCACTAGCAACGGCACCGCAAATGCCTGGGGTGTGCTTCCCAACCAGCAGCAGCCACAGCAGCCGCTACAACAGCAATCACTACCACCTCCTGTTTGGGGTAATAGCAACAACAACAATAACGGTGGCAACCACACTCTGTCCGTCGGCAACTCAGTCGCTGCTTCGTCGACGATGGCGACGATGGATGATACTAACTCAAACAGTGCCGCTAAAGGCAGCTCACAGCCACCGACGCCCGCTTCAGCGGCCAGCGGTGCGTGGAACAATGTGCCACCAGCAAACCACCATCGCAACGGGCAGCATCACCAACCGCTGCACCTTCCGAATGCCAACTGCGTGGCCAACAACAACGCAGCCGCGGGAGTGGGCGGACAGCAAGGCGGCAACATCGGTGCTAATAGTGCGGCTCCTAAAAATCAGCAGCTCGAGCAACTGAATACGATGCGTGAGGCACTGTTTGCGCAGGACGGTTGGGGCTGTGAGCATGTCAATCAGGACACCAACTGGGAGGTCCCGGGATCTCCGGAACCGCAGTCGGGTGGTGCTAGCGGGTCCAATCCCGCCAACGCTGTACCGAAACCGCCCGATGGGCGCTTGGGTCCGAACGGTGGTGGCGGCAGCGGTGGGGGTAGTGCTGGCGGTGGGGCACCGAACGGAGCCTGGAAGGTAACGAACATGAACACCGGAACTGAGCTGTGGGAAACCAATCTACGTAACGGTGGACAGGTGCCACAGCACCACTCGCACCAACAACAGCCGAAAGTGGCCTCCGCGCCGTGGGTGCCGACGAACAATCTCGGCGGCACGTGGATGGAGGACGATGATACTCTCTCCGGCAGCGGCGCAGGGCCGGGAGCAGTAGCCGTAGCCGAAGCGGTCGGTTCAGTGTGGAACGGAAGTGCGGCTGCCATTGTTGCCGGGACAGCCGGCCCGCATGTCGGAGGTCCACCCGGGACCGGTTCGTGGGGTGGAGGCGTATCGAACGGTGGTGGCAGTAATGCGGGATGGCCACCGGGTGGTGGAAACGGTCCCCTGTCAGGAGCGACATCCATTATGCCACAAACGATGGCCGGTGTGAAGAAAGATCTGAGCGATTGGAGTGCCGTTAGTGGAGCAGTCGGTATCGGAGGTTCCGGTGGACTCGTTGTCTCCGGATCGGCTGCGGGATGGACGAATGATGGGCGAAGTGTGGTAGCACCGTCGACCGGTGGCTTCAACATGGCTGCGGCAGGAGCGCCGGCTGGTATCGCACAATCCGCTGGCCCTTCGGCTACCACTCTCGTGGATAGTGCGGGACTGAACCGAGGTGGCGGTGGAGAGTTACGAGGGGATCCGCGTGGTATTTCTGGCCGTCTGAGTGGTGCGATGGTCGGTGGTGCGTGGGCTGCCGGAGCAGAGCTTGTGGCAAGCCTGTTGGATGGTGCGAACAAGATTCCTTCAATGTCCGGCCCCACCGGTATCAGTGGATCCGCTGGTCAACCGTGGGGCGGCGGAACTGCAACCAACGGCGGTGCTATCGTGTCGCAGAGCAAAATTCCCTCCGGATGGGGCGACGAACCAGGTGGAAGGCCATCATCGCTGAGCGATGACCAGACGATCGGTACCGCAGCAGGAACAGGCATGCTCTGGGGTCAGAGCAATCCGACGACCGCTGGCGGAGCCGGCATTCCAGCACGACAAAACTCGGCCGGCGGGTGGAAGGATTTGGCAAATGACGGCGTCATGATGGGGCGTGGAGGGCCAATGGGACGCGGCCAACAACCGGGCAATGGTGGTGGTGGTC
Organism: Anopheles bellator; assembly: GCF_943735745.2. Classification (NCBI taxonomy): domain Eukaryota; kingdom Metazoa; phylum Arthropoda; class Insecta; order Diptera; family Culicidae; genus Anopheles; species Anopheles bellator. Next base: position 61,814,202 of record NC_071286.1, read on the forward strand.
CCTTGGTTGCAACGTTGCGATTTGATCGAGGATCGGCCGGTGCAGCAATTTTACTAAGGAACGCGGCCGCCGGTCCTTCTATGTGGGACCAGCGCGCCCAACTGGCAGAGATCGGTACGTGGGAAAATCCATCACCCGTTTGGGGTGATGGTGAGAAAGGTGGTTCCGCGCCGTGGAATGCAGATCTGGGACCAGGTGGTAATGCTGGTGGTGGCTGGAATAAAACGCCGACCACGCCCAAGTCCGGAGGCAGTGCCGGTTGGCCCGATCCGGGATCCGATCTTTCGACGGCCGGCACTATGGATTGGTGTCTGGGTGGCAAGTCGGCCGTGACCCCGGGACTCAACAAATCGCCTAGCACTCCGCTCGAGTATATTCGCGCCAGCAAAGAATTCCGTGTGCTGTGCGAAATGGGCCACAAAAAGGAGGAAGTTGAGTTTGCGCTCCGAACAACGAACATGAATATCGAAGAAGCGATGGAGTTGTTGCGCCACGGTGTGGCTGCCGGTGGCTGGCGTCGGCCACTGCTCGACGATCATCACGCCACCAGCATTGGCGGAGGCATGCCATTCGATGGGCCGTTCTCAGGCCCGCGTATACCGCCACTTAATCACGCGGCCGGTGGCCTCGCTTACTCGCAGGTAAGTCGCACGGATGGTGGTGAATCCTGGCGGGAATCGTTTTTCATGACTTCGTTTTCTGCTGCACTTTTCCAGAACAATCAAGTAATGCTTAACAACATAGCCGGGGGGCCGGGTGGCCTCGGTGGTATGGAAGGGGCCGGTGGACCGGCTAACCTCGTCGCACTCAATAACTTTAAGTATCTCTCGCAAGGATCCGCCGGGACCATAACCGGAGCACATCCGTCTTTCAATCACAATTCCTTACTTCCGCCCGGCGGCGGTGGCGGACGAAGCCAGCAACCTCAAGCGGCAGCACTCCAGCAGCAGCACCATCAGCAGCAGCTGGCTGCAGCAGCCGCGGCACAACCATCGAACCAGCAGCTTCGCCTGCTCGTACAGCATATCCAGCTTGCGGTGCAAAATGGTTTTCTCAACCATCAGATCCTCAACCAACCGCTAGCGCCCCAGACACTCATACTACTGAACCAGTTGCTCAATCACATAAAGGTAATCTCAGAGCCAGTTTCAAGGACGAAGACATTTTTGGCACACAAACACGCCCAACAGCGTCCATAGACAGATTTCAACCCCATCTCATGTCTTCGATTTGTTGCCATTCTAGCAAATGCAATTGACGCAAAGTAATCTGGCGCGCAGTAGCGCCACAAGCGGTGTCAGTGCCGTTCAACTGACGCTGACGATCAACAAGCATAAGTCGCAGATAGCACAGCTGCAGCAGCAGATTGCTGCCCAGCAGAGCATTTACCTAAAACAGCAGCAGCAGCCAGGACACCAGGGTGCGATGCCGCCGCCATCGCTGCTGTCCTCGGGTTCCGGTGCCCCTGCAATGGACTTCCTACGGCATCAGCAGGATCTCATGGCACTGCAGAGCAATTTTGGTGAGCTGGCACTCGGTAAAGACGCGCTATTAACATCGTCCAACACCGTCGGTGGCGTCTTTCCTCCGGTGCCGGTCTCCCTTGCTCCGCACGCCAGCGTGGCCGCCGCTCCCATCGGTGGTGGATCAACGGCGGCGGCTGCCGCTGGAGGCAACGGCAGCAACAGCAGCAGTAGCACTAGTCAGCAGTCTCGGCTAAACCAGTGGAAGCTTCCTTCACTCGAAAAGGAGCCAACCGCCGGGAAGGATGATCTCACCGATTTCTCTCGTGCCCCCGGACCAACGGCTAAATCAACCTCTACTACCAGCACCACTTTGAGCTCTCTAGGTCTCGTGCAGGATGGGTTCGTGTCGATCCGATTCTCTGGGCCTTCTCCAGTAGGTGGTCGCTCCACTGCGCGCACCATTCTAACGAATCTTCCTTCTCCGCTTCCTAGAACCTGGACAGCTGGGCATACAAATCTGGCCGACGGTTGGCCGGAGCAAACGGGTGAAACTGACAGCAAAGACTGGACCACCACAAACACCTCGTCGCAGGACAATTCCACTTTCACCGATTTAGTACCTGAGTTTGAGCCGGGAAAACCGTGGAAGGTACGTGAACGAGGGCCGATTGTGCGATTGGTCCCAAATTTCACGGTTGTTATTTTTTTCGTCCCCCAGGGAACGCAGATGAAGATCGAAGACGACCCTAGTATTACCCCGGGCAGCGTGGCCCGTTCGCCGCTTTCCATTGCCACCGCCAAAGACTCCGAACTGTTTGCCGTGTCCGATAAGGTCTCGCCCTCGTCGTCGTCGGTGGCAGTAGCCGACGGTGGAGGTCTCAATCTTACGTCTTCCGCCTGGAGCTTCAACGCCGCCGGTTCGTCATCGCCCGTGTCGACGGGAAAAGTGTCCGTGACCGGAGCATCCAAATCCGTTTGGCCCGATAGTACCGGCACAGGCGGAGGCGATGTTTGGTGCACTCCGATTGGCAAGACGGCCACTCGGGGACCGCCGCCTGGTTTGGGTGGAAGTACCGGCAAAACTGTGTCCAGCAGTGCCGGCACGGTTGGTGGAGGAAGTGGTTGGTCGAGCGGAACCAGTGTTCAGCGCGGTGCAGCTAGCACCGCCGGAACCGGCACCAATTGGGACTCCACCGGGGCCGCTGCTGGAGGCTGGGGAACCGGAACATCATGGTTATTATTGAGGAATTTAACCTCTCAGGTACACATTGCATTCCGATAGGTTTCTACGAGGAGCAGGAACGGTTAACAAGAGGATCGGTTTGTTGCATTTTTTTTCAGATTGATGCATCGACGCTACGCACCTTGTGCATGCAGCACGGTCCCATTCTAAGCTTCCATCCATATCCGGCCCACGGACTGGCGCTGTGTCGTTATACGACGCGTGACGAGGCGACCAAGGCCCAGCAGGCGCTAAATAACTGTCCGCTCGGCGCGAGTACGATCAGTGCCGAGTGCCCGAGCAACGACGCCGAAGTGCAAACGTACTTGCAGCAGCTGGGCGTTTCCGCAACGGCCACCAATGTCGCAGTGAGCAACGCCAGCAGTGGTGCGGGCAGCATTTCCAATTTATCGTCCCAATCCTGGCGCCAAGGCAGCTCTGCTAGTGCCACAGGTAACTTTCCGTGGGTCCGTGCGTAAAAATGAACACACTGGATAAACACTTGGTTTTTCTGTTCGCTTTTGCTATCAGGTGGCACCGATACGTGGGGTTCGGGATGGCCGATCGGAGCAGGTGGCGCTGGAAGTGCCAACGGTAGCGCTAATCTTTGGGCACCTCTCGACGCCGCTGACAAAGGAACGCCCTCGAGTTTGAACTCGTTTCTGCCGGAGAGTCTACTCGGGCCGGAGTTGAATTAAGTCCGTTCCGCGACGCCGAAGTGATGAAACGAGCAAGGAAACAGGGACGACGTGGGACGTACCAAACGTTCCGCGAACGAATGAGTTTTGTACTTTATCGTTTCAGTAGCAAAAAGCATCTCTTTGCCACAATATTTCACAGTGATATAGGAAAAGCTTCCTTCCAAGATACAAGTTTCTTAACGGTTTCTTCAGTGGCCCCCTTCAGCATCGATTCGTCGGATGTCAGGATTTTCATTTGTTTCTATTTTATTTGTGCACAACGGTGTAGTTTCTGTTGTTGAGCAATATATATATGAAAACAGTCTGTATATGAAAACTGTATTGGTCACCCACAACATGAACCAACTCTTATTTCCCAATGGAATGCTCGGCATAAAGTATGGTGATTCTGGTCGGTTCCACAAGCCTCTTCGTCATCAGTGAGATTTCAACGAGCAGAGAAAAAGGCAACTACAGTCGAAATGCGCCCAATGAACGAAAAGCAAAGCACGGTTGAGAAGTGTGTGCAGCGAATGCTTAGACAAAAATAGTAGCTATATTGTAGTGATCCCAGAAAACACTCTCTGAATTACGGTACAATGTGCGAAAAGCACGCAATCCGTACGGAGAACTATGATGAATGCACCTGGCGCTGGCTACCAGCACACTCCCACTGCACATTGGTAATCAAATGAATGAATAAATGCAGCAAATGAATAAATATTTATTAATTTTAATATGCACATCTTGCAAGTGGTAGGCTGCTGCTGCTGGAGATGAATGAGGAAACCCATTAGATTTACTATATTATAAAAGTATACATAAATGTTATTGAATTATTTTTGAAATTATTTAGAAATAATGGAAAAATCAATAAAGTGAGACATCCAATGGGACAATTGGTGGTTTTATTGGAAGAGTGGCAGCGTGCACATGGGAGGAGCTCTAAAACATTGCAGCCATTTCTATTTCCCTGTTTCGTTGTCCAGCGCCTCAACACTGGCCTTACATTTGCCAATGTGCTGGGTGTATCGGTTTTTGCGAATAAACTGTTTCGAGCACGAGCAGACATACGGATACTGGCCCGTGTGAGTCGTTTCGTGGCGCTTCCAGTCGCTGTAATACATAAAGCGCTTCTCGCAGAACCGACATGGATACGGTCGTTCCTTCGTGTGTACCTTCAGGTGCTCGCTGAGCTGCGATTTGTTCTTGTACTTTCGGTCACAGTGCGCACAGGCGTGATAGTACGTGTCGCTGTGCGTGCGTTGGTGCATCCGTAGGTTCGATTTCCGCCGAAAGCGTAGCCCACACGTTTTGCACACCTCCCGTTTCTCCTCTTGGTGTACCAGCGAGTGCATTTTCAGATTCTGCTCTACCTTAAAGGTGGCATCACAAACGACGCACCTAAACTTGCGGTTCGGGTCGTGCGTGATCTGATGCCTGGACAGTTTATTCGCCGTGGTGAATAGTCTGTCGCAGAGGTGACATCGATAGTTGCACGGTTGATAGACCACCCTCTGGTGGAAGCGCATGTTTGGGTGGCAGCGAAACAGTTTGTAACAAATTTCACACTGCGCCGGCCTGCTCGGGTCACGAGCCATTTTGCGAATCGAGTGCTGCTGCTCGGTATGCTGCAACAGCGTCTCTAACGATTGGAACGATTGAAGGCATCCGCAACACTTCTTCACGGGTGCATTAAACAGATTAGGATGCACTTGTTGTCGGGCCGTTTGTACAGTGCCCAGAATGCTTTGCTTCAATTGTAGTTGTTTTAAATGAACTGAAAGCGCTTCAGCATCGTTGAAATATTGATCACAATTACTACACCGATGAAGAGCATCACTTCTTGCCTGGCCGTCGCCATCGATCGAATGCTGTAAAGCCATGTGCCGTCTAAGCTCCGTTTCGGTGTTGAATTGGCGTACGCAGTTGAAGTCACAGCAAAAGACAGACCGCTGATCTTGATCCGTGTGCTCAGTCGAAACCTCTCGGTCAGGGCATTCTTCCTCAAGGTACTCAGTAGCATAGGTCTCTGTGCCGCTGCCATCGTCACCATCGAGTTCTCCGTCACAGTCTACGAAACAGTGGTCCTCCGGTTGGTCAATTAAAGCTTCTACTTTGAACAGTTTAGAGCTGTGAATCAATGGTTCTGTGCTGTAATCGATATCTTCATTCGCGTCTTCCGTTACCACGGTAGATAGTTCCGAGTCTTCAGCTTCGGACCTAACAGTAAAAAGGGATCAACGAATCCTTCTCGTAATGGTGGAAATACATTATACGTACTGTTTTGCATCGATTTGCTGCGTTCGCAAGTGCGTGTCGGACTTGCGACACGTGTGGATGAATCTGTACGCAAGAGTAACATCCTGGCAACATTTTGCGCACCCGTGCGACGGGAAGCCGTCGTCCTCCGCTATCTGAAAACAAAAGTTGGATCATACTGGCGCACAGCGAATGGAGTCGGTGTTTTAGTTTTAGGCCGGTATTAACTTCGAGCACTCGTGGGGTGACGGTGTCGCGGTCTTGCGTTACTTTCAAGAGATTTTTAAGGAAACGACCAAAGCCCCGTTTGTGCATCCTGGTCAGAAGGGAGGTCCGACTCAAGGCACCCAGGATGGAGTATTTCCGATCGAGTTCACCGTTGACGAAACGGTTCGGAATGCCCTAAGAGTAGCGGAAAACAATCATAACGCGGTCATCGATTCGCTGGACATGAACTTTATGAAGTATGAGGGCATGAACAAGGGTTTCTGCAAACAGCAGCGCATCAGCCCCGACTCGGTAATGCAGCTGGGCTTTCAGCTTGCATTCTACAAGCAGCACGGCCAGTTCGTCGGAACGTACGAATCGTGCAGTACGGCTGCGTTCCGGCACGGCCGAACGGAAACGATGCGGCCGTGTACGGTGGCAACGAAGGAGTTTTGCTTGGAGGTCGAACGGAAAACGGGAGAGCGGAAGACTGCGGCTGAGCTACGCGAAATCCTGAACCGCTGCTCGACAGTTCACGGGCAACTCACGAAGGAGGCCGCGATGGGTCAGGGTTTCGATCGTCATCTGTTTGGGCTGCGGCATACGGCCCAACGAAATGGCCTCTCGGTGCCGGCCCTGTACGAAGATCCGGCTTACGCTGCAATCAACCATAACATACTGTCGACCAGCACGCTCTCGTCACCAGCTCTGCTGGCCGGAGGATTTGGACCAGTGGTACGCGATGGTTACGGGATTGGGTACAACATTCAAGACGGGTATCTGGGAAGTGTCGTCTCAAGCTACAAACCGCATCGGAACGGGCGTGAGTTTGTCGATTGTTTGCGGGATGCGTACGAAGACATTGCCAAGGTTCTCAAGGCTACTGGTCCACCTTCAAAGGACAAGTGAATCGGTGTTCGATACGATCGGTGCCTTGCCAGCTTTCGTTTGTTAGCCTGAAAGTATGCTTTTAGAAAATCCTTCCTTCGAGTGGTGTTGGCAGCGTGCTCATAGAGCCCCATTTTGCAAACGTCGCACGAAACAATGTGGCTTCAGTCGCGCTCAGTCGTACTCGCCCGCCCTCTGCTCGCAACTTCAATCCGTTTATTCAGCTCTGCCATTGTGAAAAACATGGAGAAGCATGAAGTGGTTCCCGATGTAATTCCGGTGGCTCCGGCCGCAGTGGCCAAAGTCTCATACCCCAGCGGAGCCGTCGTCGAAGAGGGCAATGTTCTGACACCGACGCAGGTTAAGGACGTTCCGAAGGTTGAGTGGAATGCGGAGGCCAACGCGCTATACACCATTGGTATGACCGATCCGGATGCCCCGAGCCGCAAGGAACCAAAGTTCCGCGAATGGCACCATTGGCTGGTCGGCAATATTCCTGGCAATGACATTGCCAAGGGGGAAACCCTTTCGGCGTATGTCGGATCGGGGCCGCCGTTCGGCACTGGACTTCATCGATACGTGTTTTTGGTGTACAAACAGAACGGCAAGCTAACGTTCGACGAAATCCGGCTGCATTGATCTTGATCTGCAGAAGAAGCGAAGTGAAGCGTTCAACGATCGTAAAATGGTGGCAGGCGGGGTTCTACGATCGAAAGCTACGAGATGGACAGTGCGAAATGTGGTGCTCCGGTGAAAGTCACGGTCGATGGCTTTGGCACGGTGGCGCATCCGACAACCGGGGCCATAGAGAGACGGTGAAAAGGTTCACCTGGCGTAATAAGGTCATCAAGGTGCAGGTCATCTCGTACGGTGCCAACATCACGTCGCTTTGTGTGCCAGACTGGAAGAAACTCCCGCGCTGGAAGAATTAAACCTTTAATTAAATATTAAATAAACCATATTAAAACGTATGTTTCATTTTTTTTTTTTTTTTCGATGTGGGGCGGGAAACCTTCATAGGCACCGTTAGGAGGGCGAGACCTCCTAGCCGGTAGTGTGGGATTTCCGGTCTCTGAGGAGTCCGGACCTACCCACTAAAACCCCCCTACCAATGCCTTGAGCCCCCTTCGGATCACCTGCTCATTACCTTCGAAGGGGAGGCTGGACAAGTTTGTCCCACTCGTGCCCCCATGGGTACGCTCGCAAAATATCGCGCTCACGACTTAGCAAGGCTACTCATTCAAGGTTTGCTGTCGTGGTTTCCTCCTTTGCTCCTCCTGCCATTCTGAGCAAGCGCGTGCCATCGATATATTCATGAACCCACTGACTGCATCTACTTACTACTTACTTACTCAACTTACCTCTTGAAGGATACATAGGCTCTCCTCCCTCACTCCTCCTAAACACGTCGCGTCGTAGAGAACGGTAACACATTTAAATTGACGGACTTCCGCTTGGCAGTTCCTTCGGGCGGGTCCGACATCAATTCTCACCCAGACATGGCTCACCGCGGACATCCCTTCCTCACCTAGTGTTCGACGTCCTGGCAGCCCTCGCTAATCTGAAGCCTCCCTTCCTCCTAATCCCTTCCTAATCTGAAGCCCCAGGCCTTCCTCTGTGCTTAACAGTTGTATGCATTCCCTCGTCCCAGTCCTGGTTCAGCTCTTCTGTAGATCTCTCTTCTCATCCGCGGGGCTGGAGGTCTGTGTGGCTCGTCCCGATCCACAACAAAGGTTGTCGCCAAACCGCCTCAAATTACCGAGGTATTTCCCTCCTCTGTGCCACGTCTAAAATCCTTGAATCAGTCGTTCACTTCTACCTTCTATCTCTCGTTTCCTCTTCCATCGCTGTAGACCAACATGGCTTTATGCCTAAGCGGTCTGATCGGTCTTTATGCCTAACCTCATGTCCCTCATGCAACGCATCTACCCTGCTACTGCCTCCGGCTCACAGGTGGATGTGGTCTACACGGACTTTAGTGCCGCGTTCGACTGCATCTCACATAGTTTGTTGGTCGCTAAGCTACGGCAGATGGGTTTGCGTGATCCTCTCCTCTCCTGGTTCTAATCATTCACTACCGGACGATCCGTCTGTGTAAAAACCTTATCTTCCACCTCTCCCTCGTTCTCTATCCCCTCCGGGGTTCTTCAAGTTCCTGAGTGCCCTCCTCTTTTCATTGTCCATGAACGACTGTTCCGCCGTACTTCCTCCCGACGACGTCAAGTTCTTCCTCCCTGTTTCCAACCTTGACGACGCCCGTTCCCTCCAAAAAGCTATTGATGAATTCGCAGCGTGGTGTTCGTCCAACGGCCTCCGCTTGTCCCCAACAAGTGCTGCGTCATCTCCTTCTCGCGCCTCAGCTCCCCGCTATCCTGGGATTATTCCCTGCTCAACACTCCCCTTCCTCGAGTATCCAAGGTGATGGACCTCGGCGTGTGCCTCGATAGCACGCTATCTTTTACGCCACAGATCGAGGCCACTGTGGCTAAAGCCAACAAGACCCTCGGCCTCATTGGTCGTATGTCTCCTGACATACGCGACCCGTGGTGCCTGAGGGCGCTTTTCTGCTGCTGGGTCCGTCCTGTCCTCGAATACGCTTGTGTTGTCTGGTCCCCCGCGTCGCCTTCCTCTATGGATAGGTTAGAGAAGGTGCAACGGCGGTTTACCAGGCTTGCTATTCGTAGGCTCCTGGGTTCCTCTGTTGGGGCTTCCTTCAATAGCGTCCCGCCACTCCGCTGCCCAATCCCTCTTCATCGCAAACCTCCTGCTCCATAATACCGATGCCCCCTCTCTACTTTCGTCACTCCAATTCTATGCTCCATCCCGCCGCCTCCGCGACAGACCCCCGTTCCTCATTCCTCCCCGCCGATCTCGCTTCAGATCAGTTGACCCATTCCTGCGTGCGATCGGGTCCTTCAATGCCTCGGGTCGCAAGCCCCTGTTCGACTTCCACCTCCCCATTCCACCCCCTCCCTTCCCCCCTCCCCAAAAATATTGTCTGTGATAAAGTGAAAACTTAAACGTCTGGCTTAAACGACTCGAACAACGGAACAAACGCCCTGTATTGTGGCAAATCTATCACACAAAGTTTGCATAATAGTTCGTCAACAACAAACTCCCTCAAATTCTGCGATATTTGTGCCTTTGAGAAGAATACATTATATTCTTCCGGCAAATCGCACCAATGTTCGAACCCCTTCTCCGCTTCTTTGGCCAAATGATGCCCTTCTATAACTAGCCGACCACATTGCAGTCGCGAAGCTCGTCTAAACTTCACGACTTTAAAATCGCAAGTCAAAAACCATGAATCGGCTTCGTTAGGCGATATTTCTTGGCTTCTTAGCAAGAAGTTTTCCCTCACTTGGATGCTGAGGCCGTTCTCCATAGGGACGGCTCCATCAACGAGGGGGAGACGAGGGGAGCGTGTTCTTTCATGCAGCAGAAGGGTCGTTGCCACATGATGAACCGCTTTTTTACTGTCCTTAGAATCCATCGTTTGGCCGATGGTGCTAAGGACATCTTCAAAAGGGTTTGTTGACTGAAGTGGCAACGGACCCTTATCTCTAACCTCCGGCACTAGATGAAGGAGGCTATGAATGTTGCAAGGTACAAAGCCGACTGCCTTGTAGTACCTTGAAACGAATTGTTCGAGTAATTTTTGCGCAACGTTCAACAATTTTTTGTTGCGGGTCCGGTTGCAAATTGCAACTGCCCAATGCAAATCATTGTAAATTTTACTGTGCTCTGTGGGCAGCACTGCAGGCAATAGCACAATGCCGACAACATCTAGCATGAATGCCCACATCCAATGTTTCGGCCAGTTGCCAAGAATGGCGAAGCGTCTGTGCTTCCTTTCATGCGGAAAGTTGACTTTTTGCAATTGTTGTTGCAGCCAATCAAATTTTTTTTCTTCCATTTTGGCGATTTTATGTCGACCAAATACGAACGTTTCGACAAAGGTTTTAGTAACCCCTAAATGCAATAAATGTCGATCGTCCCCAATTGTCACGTCCTTGATTAGGTCGATTCCGAATGCCTTTAGCGGAATCTGACCTTGCACCTTGGGTGCATGATGAAAAGGAACGTACTCAAAATCCAAAAATTTGGCATGTGTCCGCAGTTCACATGCCGCAGTATTGTGAAACGACACCTTCATAATCCCTTCCCTGTACGTACCCTCTATGGTGCATTGTGTGCAACCATAGTACCCCGTTTGTGCCACCGTCTCTGTAATTATAAGAAAACGAAAAAGAAATTAGAAAGCTGTAACAACAAGACGCCGAGACAAGACCTACCTTTCACGATCGCGCGTGCCTCAGCGTCAGTAAGTAGTGCTCTGATCGTCACAGAGCACTCCGGATCTCCTATTTCGCGGCCAAGCGTGCCGAGTAGTTGCTCTGCTTCTGGTTTGAGGATGCTGCAAAAGACACTTAAGACGAAAGGCTCACCTGGTGGATTATGCGGTTCGTGTTCCCTCGCACAAATGGTCCATGACTGCAAAACATTCTCTTTTACATGCTCCAACGGCACACCATCGACGTGTAGATCTAAAGTGGCACCGCTCGATAGGTTTAGTTCGCTAAGTGCGTTTTCTGCAATAATAGATCGTACATGTAATGTAATGTGATAAATCTATGATAAGGCGTACTTACCTAAACCACGGTGCCAAAAGTGCCCTATAACACTTCCAGAATTGTCCCGGACTTCTATCGGCTCGATGTTCCAATCCTTGTCTACCGCCGCCCGTGGATCCAGCGGAAGGCACGGTATATACCTACTCAACGAGCACATTACTTGTTCATTTAATTGCGCTATACTTACGTTCGGACTGTTGTTGAAGATCGCCGTCATTTCGCGGGACAGTGCGGCCGCCGTTTCACGTTGATTTGCCGTGCCACTGTCCAACACTCGACGAGCGGATTCCAGTTCGTTATTATCAAACATTCGCCTATTTCCGCGATACTCATAACAGCTTGGCTTGGCGTGCTTGGCGTGCTTGGTGTTTTCTTCAACTGCCTCCTGGCTCGCTCGCCGTTTAGGATCCATCTAACACAATTACCAGTAACATTCACTTATTAACACATGTAGTGGATGAAGTAGATCGATTTGGACCCTTACCCACAATATCAACAACATATCCCCTTGAAAATTCTTTAGCCCAATTAAAACGTAAAATCAAATCTTGTAAACGTCCCTTACAACAATTAGCAAATAGAATTCAGGAACAAGCCCTATGTAAAAATAAAATTCATCCATCCGTACTGTATCCGGAGTTAAAGAAACCTAATCGTCAAAATAGAACACAATATTATGTAATTAAATTAGCTAGTAATTTTACATTAAAACAGGCGGTGCCGGCTGACAAATGGTTTCTAAGTTCACAGAAAATGCATTCATTTTTTGCAAAATTTTTTTTTCAAAATTGCTATGCATTTTGCAACTGATGACAATATAGTTCATGGTTGCGAACCATTTTATGAGGACTTAGAGGACTTGACTGTTGATTTGGATGTAGTTAAAGTTGATAGTTTGCATGAGTTTAGTAGCCTTGCAACTAATGCCAGGGATGATATTGTCATTGTCAACTGTCGCGAACGAATCAGGACGTGTCTTCGTTGTGCTCTCTGTTACACTTGCGTTTGTCAGTGAAATACCGCCGTATTGTGCCTTGTTTCGAGTTGTTTTGTTCCTTTAGTGTCATTGATCTGTTGGCCGTGCGCGTAACGGGTTCTGTGCGTCTGTGCCTTGTTTTTTTCGTGGTGAACTGTTTTGGCGTCATCAGCTGTTCGCTGTCCAGCTTCAGTCATTTTGGCTTGGTGCTTCGTCGTTAAGCTCTGACACCAACACCTACACACCTGTTCACTAAACGCGCTGCTTAAGACCGCTCACCTCACCACTAAGACACGAACCGCACTACCATCACTTCACTGAATCACTTCACACAGCCCAGAGTTTGCAATATATTCACCGTTTCCACTACTACTAAACACTCGACTAATATCCATCATGTCCGACTCTTGCTCTTCCTGCTCGGGATCCTTCGCCGCTGACGAAATTCCTGTGACATGCGTTGGCATCTGCGGAGAGTCCTTTCACGGAAAGTGTCTCGGGTCTCTGCGACGTGCCGAAAAGAGCTTGCTCGTAACCCCCGCAGCTGCGGTGGATCTGCCGAGAATATGCCGAGTATTGACGATGCATCGCCTGTGTCACATGGAGGCAATGCACTTCTTGACAGCATGACATTTAATGGGCTCACTCAAATTGATTGCGTTAAGAATATGTAAACTACTACGGTAATACGGTAAACTACTTGATCTGATTTTCGTGAGTGACAGTAACTATAATGTATCGGAATCAATGTTTCCCATTGTCGACCTCGATAACTTCCATCCTGCTCTGGATTTGACCATCCTTGTGCCAGTGTTTCATCATCTTCTCGTGCAACAATCGACGTGAAACCCAGGCTTGACTACAAACGTGTCGACGGGGATAAATTGTCTAACCTAGTTGATCTAACTGACTGGAGCTTCTTAAACGATGACCTTGACGTTGACAGCAGTGGCTCGGTTTAATGATGTCATAAAGGATCTCCTAAAGAAATGTTGTCCTCAAATTACACCGCACACTGGCCCTCCATGGTCCACTAGGCTCCTACGTGCCTTAAGAAAACAAAAATTATCTTGCCAAAGGAGCTTTCGTCGCAAACCATCACAGTGGACCAAATTGTGCTTCAACGTTGCTCACAACAACTACTACTCACCAGCTGCATCGTAAATACTTAAACCGTTTGCAACGTAACCTGCGACGGAACCCAAGAGCTTTTTGGAGATATATCAAGTCCAAACGCCAGGGTAACCACCTTCCGCATGGAATGTCGTACAATGGTATCACGGCTTCGAACATATCGGATGTGAGTGATCTCTTTGCCGACAGATTCGAGAAGCTCAGCTCTTCACGGCTCACTCGAATACCGATCCCACGCGACTAGAGACCATCCTCGGCAATGTCCAGTCGGACAATAGCTCGTTCACGCAACAGAACATTGACATCTCAGTCGATTCCGTCTTAGAAGCGATTGATCGATTAAAACCGTCCTCGAATCCCGGACCAGATGGGATTCCTGCAGTCATCATCATACGGCACGGGGGGGTACTTGCCTACCCCCTCGTCCGCATTTTTGAGCTCTCCATGAAGCAACGCACTTTCCCCACTATCTGGAAGTCTTCCTGGATGATACCAATACATAAGAAGGATGATAAAACTAAAGTTGAGAACTATCGAGGTGTGACTTCGCTCTGTGCCTGTTCAAAAGTACTCGAAACCATGATACATAAAGCTCTAATGAACTACAGCTCAAGAATTATTAGCACTCGACAACATGGGTTTTTCCCTAAGAGGTCAGTTATTACAAACTTGCTAGAGTTCGTGTCAATGTGTCACAGTTCGTTTGCAAATGGGTATCAAATGGATACCATCTATACCGATCTAAAGTCAGCATTCGATCGCGTAAATATTAATATACTACTGGCTAAGCTTGAACGGATTGGAATAGAAAGGCACTTATTAGGTTGGTTCCAATCTTATTTGACCGGACGACTATATCGGGTAAATTTAGAAGGTATCACCTCCGGAGAGTTCGCGAGCACGTCTGGGGTTCCACAAGGCAGCAACATTGGCCCACTCTTATTCTCGCTGTACATTAATGACGTAGTCTCTGTTTTACCCACCAACGCTTGTTTGATGTACGCTGACGATGTCCGATTGTATATGCCTGTCTCTACGATATCGGCAAAAGATATGTGATGATTTCTGTGGCTGGTGTGAATTAAATGATCTTTGTATTGCTGTTGATAAATGTGGTATAGTCACTTACTGTAGGGATCTCTTATTCGTATTGTCTGTTAAACTCGCCAATTCAACGTTGTAATGAGATGCGTGACCTAGGTGTAATATTAGACAGTAAATTAAATTTGAACGCACATTTTAAGCAAACTGTTAACCAGGCGCTAAGAATGTTAGGTTTTGTACTTAAGTTGACCAAGGAGTTTAGTGACCCAACATGTGTTAAAGCTCTTTATGTATCGTTTGTCCGTTCCGTCCTGGAGAATAACTGCGTTCTATGTTGCCCCAATACTGCTTTGTGGATTAACAAATTTGAAGCCGTACAACGTAAATTTACTAGGGTTGCACTAAGGTCTTTTTCTTGTAAGGTCTTTTCATCTTGACTACAGAACTCGTTGTTTACTGTTAGGACTGCAACCACTTAGCTTTAGGCGTAAAGTGGCCCAAAGTGTATTCGTGGCAAAGCTGCTTAAAGGAGAGATAGACGCCGCGGAGCTTTTGGCCCGCATAAATATTTACGCGCCTTCCAGGCCGATGCGAAACCGTGACTTTCTTGTTCCGCAACCAGCAAGACAGCCTAACAATGACCCAATTTCGAATGTTATGCGTAGCTTTTATAGTAATTATAGTTTAATTTTAATATGTCGGTTGCTAGCTTTAAAAACAATGTGTTCATGTCCGCTCCTAGTTCATAAGCACCAAATGTTAAGGCCGATCATATGGCCAAACATTCATTTTCGAAATAAATAAATAAGTAAATAAATATTATTTGTAAATTAGTAGCGATTCCTTTAGATGATGGATTTGTGTTCTACCCTCTGGTTTCTACTTTAGGCTGGCGCGAATAGTAAACAACTTATAATATACATAACTTGTAACTAATACTACTACTAATAATAACCTATAATAAATAATTACAACTTAATGTATTGTCTGTAATGTCTCTATGTCGCTCTATGTAGCCGCTAGTCGATTCTCTATGTCATTCGTTTTCACGTGCATCGCTGCAGAACCCTTTCGTTGAAATGTTGTTCCATTGTTGTGATGCTGATAGAAATAATCCAGGTATGTTTATTGCACCAGGTCAAAAACGACAACACTTCAACCACGTTAACAGTACTCAATTATAATCAAATAATGTTTAAAAGTTTTCGCTTTGCTCGTTTCAGACGACTCGTCACATTTGTGGAAAAGGTAAGTTAAAGTGACAGGATTGCAATGCTACAAATGTAACACTAACTTTGTTCCTTTCCTTTATTTCATTGAAGATTACGGACCAAATGACGCATGGAAAATAAACCCGGCTCGAGCCAGAGACCGAAACAAACGCAGTGATCGTACGTTACGGTAGTAAAAGTAAAAACGGAATTGTGTATTTGTGTAATTAAAATGAATAAAACAGTTAATATCGTATTTGCGGTGCGAGTTGAAAATTTTTTCGCACTGGGATAATGCACTCCGTATGTTGGGTTTTCTGGAGTGACAACGAAAGAAAAATAGAAAAAGAACATGCTAAAAAGTCCGGACTTAGTGCGGCCACACCATGAAAATTGTGTAAGCAATTCTCTCGTAAAAAATTGGTCGACTATTTGGAAACACACATCACGGCCGTTTTCCGGTGTGACCGGTTTCGGTTTGTATTGCCCGATTTTATACTTCAACTGTACGATGAAGTTTTCATCACTAGCATTGTTTTCAAATTCATCCAATAATTCGTACTAATTGGACTAAAAACACTTTGGTGACTCATTGAAAGTAACTTCACTTTAGCTTCTAAGGCCACTATTCTATTCTCTAGGTTACGATTTTTCTCCCGGATCTCTGTGAGCTCGTGCAGAATCCTTCGATCCTGATAAACATAATAGAGGTAAGTTTATTGGGCCAGCTCACAAACAACAGCAATTCTAGTTACTTTAGCTTACGCAACGTTAAAAACGGTTGAAAACTCTTCACTTTGCTCGTTGCAGTCGTTTCGTCACATTTGTGTAGAAGGTAAGTTAAAATGACAGTATAACAATTACAATGCTAAATATGTAACACGAAACCTGTAAATTATTAAAAACAAAAACTACTCACAGTTTCGCGGTGCACGCCGTACTTTTCACCAAATTTTCACAGGACTTTCCGACTTGTTACACAATTGCACAATTGCGCAGCTTCACAGTTTCCGCGAACACTAGCAGACATTCACTTATTTCTATTATTTATTCCTATTATTATCTATTATTCGCTTCGCAAAAAGGCTTCGTTTCTCAGGGTTGCTAATAACGGTTCTATTCTGTACGACGGTTTTTTGGTAAATGGTAATGAAACCGTTGCCGTTACCGAAAAAACCGTTACGAATAAAATAACACCCATACCACTGCTACGAAAAAACCGTTAACTGCCATAACACCCATACATTACCATTACACCCTTCTGTGGCGCTACGAAAAAATGCGGCACCACTACACAACCGTACGGAATATTACCATACCAACCATAACCTTACCACCATACCTTACCATACCACTACAACTTCAAGTTGGCGACGCGCGCCAATGCAGCAAACCGTTGCCAATGCACGCAGCCAGTTTCATAGGCTGCGTCCGGTTTTTTGGTTTATATCAATGAAAAACCGTTACGATTTTTTTTAACTTAATGAATTATTATTTTATTTTATTTTGGCTCGTAGGCACTTTGGAAAATAGATCTTAAATGTACTAAAAAATCATCATATGTACAGGTAATATTAAAATTATTCTTAAACACTACATATATGCATTGCCAACAGGCGTCGAAATTTTTTAAACATATTTTCTTCGCTCCTCTAGGTAACGACCACACGCAATGGTCATTTATAAATTTTAGTTGCACAAAGTGCCTCATCACTCGCCTGATGAGGCACTTTTCTTGTTTTTTTGCTATTTCAGTGTTTGTTTTCTTTACTGGTGATTGATTGATTTTTGATTTAATGGTTCTTTTAACCCTACTGTATCGTAATTTTCCTAATGAACTATTTTGTTCTATTGTTGCTATGTATTTAGTAAGGCGATCTACAGCAGTTAATATGCATTTCTCGGCTTGTTCCTGCAGATCCATTAAATGGTTTATCTCACTTATTGGTAGATTGTGGTTATTGACGAGTTGTGGTGGTGTTGGCGGTCCCGGTGAAAATGGTGGTGGTGTTGGCGGTCCTGGTGAAAATGGTGGTGGTGTTGGCGATCGTGGTGGTGGTTCGTACTGCGTGCCATAATCTTTTGTGTAATTTGTGGTCTGCGTGCCATAATCTTTTGTGTAATGTGTGGTCTGCGTGCCATAATCTTTTGTGTAATTTGTGGTCTGCGTGCCACAATCTTTTGTGGCACAATCTTTTGTCGGTGGTGGTGGTGGTGGTGATGACTGGACAGTTTCGTATTCCATCCCGTTGAAAAAAACGATGGGTAAATTGTAAACTTCTTCTTCTTCTATAGTATGTGGAGCTTCTTCTTCTTCTGGTACCGCTGGGAAAGCCAATGGGCTTTTGTGTGATTTTATTAATGGGAATTGGATGTCGAGATCGGATTCGGTTTCCATCGCTGCAATGGCTTTCTAAATAAAAGATAACAATAAGATAACTTAATAATCCTACAAATGCAATAATGTACTATTTTAACTACCTGAGCTTTATCCCTGGTTTTTTGCCGTTTTTGGGCACGCTTCTTAACATTTCGCATCATTCGTCGTTCTCGTGCTTTTCTGGCAGGCTTTTCGTATGTGTAACGGGTAAGGAAATCTCGAATCGTTTCGTTATCTTTGCGTTTCCTACGGTGCAATTGGCGAAAATTTCCCAAAATATATTTACACTCTTTCACCGGGCATCCCATTTTTATGGCAATCCTTTGCCATGATTCAGCGTGGTTTGCATATTGTTGTTCTCTATTGTCTACCACATCTAAAACTACAGAATTTCCATTTTCTAATATCGCTTCCTTTAATCTGGTGTAATCTGTCCCGCGAAAAAAAATTTCATGGGATTCCATTTCCATTTTCAACTGAACTCCTTGAACTGCACTGAACTGTTTGGACCACTGAACTGGTACTAAAACTTGGCAGCTTTCCTGGAGTTATACGGATATGTATGTGTATGTGTATGTGTATATGTATATTTCAGAAAGTATACAGTTGAGTTTCAGAAAGTATACAGTTGAGTTTCAGAAAGTATACAGTTGAGTTTCAGAAAGTATACAGTGGGCCAACAGTATCATCTGCGATGATATATGATATAATCAGTATCTGGATGGGATGAACAAGGATCTGTAGTTTGAGCTATAGTTCAAGCAAACACGGCACTGAACGACGGTCATCACGAATATTTAATTGGTTATCGAAATATCTAATATCCGATCGTGTAAGCGATGTTCTGGCAATCCTTTCTTCATAACTTCTTCGAACCTACTGAAAAGACTATGAATGTTTGATCAAAACAAACGTGACGTTTCGCGCCCGTTTATGGCTTTTAGGACGGATTTTATAGCTTCGGACTGGCAACACTGTTGACTGGTGAGTCGAGATTTCATAGTGAGAAAGAGCAAGCCAGGCAGTGGCGAGCGCCACATAACTTCACTTCAGTAGCAGCGTAGCAGGCGGCGGCATCGAGCAGGAAGTCTTTTCTCAGTGATAGCGGTGCACTACTAAATCGGATTTATACTCCCTCTGGTTCGGCTGTGGCGAACGGAGCAACCTAATTGGGTGTGACCAATCATCACCGTGCGTGAAATTCGTGAACTCGTGCGTACGCACAAAGTTGGCTGCAAAGTTCTCGTGCCGTAGAGTTGGTGGAGCGCAGACGGAGGAAAACGAGTCTCAAATACCAGGGCCCCCGACCTCCCGCCTGGCTTCGCTCCCCTCATCTTATCACCACCATCAGTCGTGCTGGCCTGCGCGTAACGGTATGCGTATATGCGTATGTTCCCCTCGCGTGCGTGAGTGTGCGTGCACGAAATGATTGCTGCTGCCCATCTTTCCAGTCCGCGGTCCGGTCGCTGGCACTAGAAGAAAGCTAGAGCGGCCCCAAACTCGTGGTCGGGCGTTTCAGTGGCCGTGTTGGGCGAAAGTAAGGGAAACGCAAGAATAAATCAGTCAACGAAAAAGTGAAGCAGTGCTGACGTCCCGGAGAAAAGTAGACGCGATGTCGAGCGCTGACGGTGCGTGTGGGGGGGCCGTGCGGTGTGCTGTGCGTACGGCTGGCGTTGGCCTGTGACACTGTACTTCTCTCCTGTGCCAATAATTCGAAAGTCGTTCGTGTGCGACGTGGATCCGCCGTTGCGCTGCAGTGTGGTCGGGTCGGTGCCTCGCGGGGCCGTGAGATTCTGCGGGCGGTGCCTCCAACCGTTCACCCGTTCACCGTTTGATCCAAATTCCATAACGAATAACGACGTACCAGGAGAGTGAGATTGTTTGTTGTGCGGGGAGTTTCTGCAGAAAGTGGTTGCAGATTCGTGGTCCGGTCCGTGAGTAAGCTCTCTTCTCTCGCTTTTGCTCACTTGAGTGAGATGTGATTTCTGTGAGTGAGGAGTGTTTCTCGCTCGCTTGCTCGAGTGGCCTGTGTAATGAAAACACTACTAAACCAGTGCACTGTCTTAGTAGAATTCCGTGACTCCCGTGCAAGAGCTGTAGTGTGTCGCAAGGATTTGTGGTAAATGACGAGATAACGGTAGACCGACCGACTGGCTGGATGGCTGGCTGTTCCCTGGCTTACGCGAGCGACTGCAATTCCTTGGCAGCGTGTGTGTTCTAGTCACCGAACGAACGGCGGCAGTCATCATCCATCGTCCTGGGCTGAGACCCAAAAAATGGTGCAATGCAGCAACAGTGTGATAAGTAAGTCCATGTGGGGGTGAACGGCTAACAAAACCGGGCACAATGCTGGAAAGGATCACATTTCGACCTTGGGTGCATTCGTTCGATTTCCGACAATCAACATTGTGGCCACGCGCGCGCCTGTGTGTTGCGTGTCCTAGTAATGCTCTCCTTAATGGCGTAGCGTGCGAGTAGAGGCCTCTTTTAGCGCATTACTAGAGGGGAAGCAAAGCATAAACCATGAATGGGACCAAAGAAGCAATGAGCAGAAATGTGGATTGTAAAATGATTGCAATTCAGCGAGGCTCATGACTGGCCGCTTTCGGTTTGCAGGATCAGTGAACAAATGTCCAACGGCCGGTTATTTGAGCCCTTCCGGAGACAGTTTGTAAACTATAGTTTTTACAGTAGCTTTTATTAACCTTGATCACCTCGAATCCTCGAAACCTCTAATTGTTTCACATCAAAAGTGCCTCCAGAACTCAACGAAAACATAAATACATGGATACATTGAAGTCATTGTAAAGTACGATCTGGATAAAACTCCTTTAGGTAGTAGTCACTCCTCCGGTATTGTCGGTTCCGACGAGGCACTTTTGCGGTGTCCTTTACCGATGGTACTAAGCAGTTTTACAGTTGAGTTCCTCTGCTCGAAAGAGTGAAAAATTGGAGCAATAGAGTATACGACCCACAATAATTCTAGCCCTTCAGTGATTGAAACTAGAGTAGCCACCGTAAGGATTCCTCGAAAGCATTTTTTGTAAGTTGCACCGAGCCAGTAATGCAAAAGCGATTCAAACCCCGGCCAGGCATTCCGCATTAGACGTTGTACTACTTATTATAGGCTTTTTTGCTGGACATTTGTTTTTTCAGGGCCCGAATCCATGTGGTCAACATTAAGATGATAAATACCTTTGTATCTCACCACGGCCATTCGTTGCTGGATGCTGTGTATTGATCATGGCTGCTCTGAAACCCACGCTCGGATTGCTCCGAAGTCCTGTTTCCAAATAGACATGACGTCAGCAAGTGTGTGGAGTGTGTAGGCTGTCAAGAGCGCTGTACAGTCACCGAAAGGATACGGATACTGTTTTGCATGGGATGAACATGAGCCCAATATGTACAGTAAGATATCTAAACAACGTACCCACCGCCCCAGACCGCCAGCGACCTTCGCTAGTTTCTGAACGAGGTGGCAAAATCAGCCCACATTGTTTAGGGTTGTGTTGGTGGTGGTGTTCAGAGATAAATGTAACCGTAGGCATGCGCAGTTACTGGTTCCTGCTGCTTTTTTGTGATGGTTCTTTCTACTGCGAGCTGTCCACGAACGAGGTAACGAGCTGAACCAGAAGCCTCCAGTGTGGCTGTTTGGAGCCTTTCTGATACCATTCAGATGATAAAACTTGAACGACACAAGAACGAATGAGCGAGAGAGCGCAAAGAGAAAAAAAGAAAGGAAGAGAGAAAGAGAGAGAGAGTTGAAGTGAGGGGAAAGGAGGCAGAGACAGCGAGTGACAAATTCCACGACCACCTGCCGGAGAATCCGTGGGTATTTCGGAGAGATGAACAGAAAACTGGCAGAAGTCTATTAATAAATATCCGAATCATGAAGCTATCCATTGATGAAAAATGCTTCAATTACCGCCATTTTGTTCATCGTACAGCTTCGCGATTTACGTACTTGCTGCTGCCATCAGTAACATGTCGGGCTCAATCATGTAAACTGAGTTTGTTTTATTTCTCTATTTTTGCTATTTCAGCGGCCACAGTCCATCCGTTCATTAAGGACCTTCTGTTTTTCGGTTTCGGTTCGAAAACCTTATGTTCGCAGCAGTCTTTGAAGAAATAACCACTTTGCTTTCTCTTGGCTGCGCACCACTTTTTGGTCCTGGTCCCAGTATTTGTACGGACATCTCGAAGGCTTATCACTGGCTATCAATGTGCGTGCGGAACGCGAGCATGTGGTGACCGTTGCGACCTTGAATTCGTAAATGATGTTGTTTACTGGTCGCCGCCACTAGCTGGCCTCACTAACACTCCTACGTGTTAGTAACGCAACATGTGCTACATGTAGCGGAACACAGCACGAGAACGGCGGAAGATGACACGCAGATACAATTTCTCGATGTCCTCAGTATTTTTGTATGCACTTTGAACGCGGTTTTAGAGAGCGAGAGTGTATATGGTGAGTAGAAAAAAGAAAACATAATTCTTCACTGTGTTGCTCTGATCGATTAGAATCCATTAGTAGTAGAGCAGGAGAGTTAGGATGTTCCCCATTTTTGTTTCTTATATTTAAAACGCATAGCCTACAGCAATAATAACCACTTACTTCCACTTTTCACACTATGCTTGGGCTTTTCTTTTTAATTTTAAAGTTTGTAAGTCCTTTCGAGCCATTGCTCAATATGTTACTCCAAAAGTTGGCCCGCGTGGCGTGAATTTGATGTCCGAGAACAGCAAAAATCGTAAGCCCATGTGCAACATTAGATGCGTTAAAAATTACAAAAACGCACCCAGTGCATAGATAACAATGTTAGATAGAAGAAAGCGCAACATATTTTGTCATTTATGTTTGTGCCACGTCGTCGGGTGCGTTGTTGTCACGCTGGTTGGGGTGCATTATTCCACCTCGCAGGGTTCGCTGCACTCTTTTGTTTTTCTCTGCCTGACAGAGCGGCTTAATTCCTTGATGCTCCGGGAAAAAGTTTCTTTTTTTCTTCTTTTTCGGCTACAACCACCGGCTAGCGGTCCTGGTCTGGCACCAGAGATAATGTTAATCTCTGTTGCTTTCTGTAATGGTGGAGTTTACTGCCCATCACCAACCTCTATTTCACGCTGGTGTCGGTAATCAAACCATCGGGACAAGGGTTACCGACTGCTCTATCAACGGGACCCAAAAGGTGTTTTACACCACACAATTCCGGGATAAACTGCCCTCGTCAAGTCGGTGGAGCTAGAGTTGCATTCCTAATGTTTTATGTGCCACCACCACCGCCGGGTGCTGTCTTTGGCTGTTCAGCTGTCTTCGAACACACATTCCGTTCACCTCCGTGTACACACGGTACGGTGGGGAATGCTAATAAAACAGGCTGTCGCCTAAGTGTTTAGAGACATCGAAAAACGTTTTTTTGCCAACCCGTATGGTCGACATGTAATGGGTTGCAGTTCCAGAGAATACGTTTTTTTTCTTCCAGTCCTCAGTAGGTGAATGGCTGGTTCCACACGACGAGCGCGGTGCTTGGCGGCACAGTCTACTCTGTTTCTTTTCTTACACATGGCTTGGTACACTATGCCACGGTTCCGGTTGGTTAGTCTCGGCTATTGTGAGCTTGGAAATGTTTATGGTTTGCTACTGCAAGACCGACCAGTAGTTTGTGTCGGTTCGTTGTGGGGTGATCGACGCGACGGCCAAGACATTAATGTTGTGTGCATCTACGGTTGGTGGTTTGCAGAAATTTGCAAATAGATGCTTCCATACGTGCAAGTTTCGTGCAAGAAAAGTTGACCGCGAGTGTTGCGTGAACTTTCGCGAATATCGGTAGAAAATAATGCAAATCGTTTCTCGAATTGTTCAGCAGCCATTTCAAATAACGTTTCGCCACTCGTCTGGGTTGTAGGGTGTTTGTGGATGTCGATTTGTAACTTGCCCAAACTCGTTCCAGTGAACCCGCGAAACTGCATGACCAAAACAACGGAGCCGATGCTTATGTAACGGCCAGCACCATTGTTGGTCCTTTGCAAAAATGCAAGACACAGAAAGGTCGCAAGCAGCGCTGTGATCGACGGGCAGCAGCGGTTCAAATACCTTCGGCCGTGCTACTTGTTCGAGCGAGTCACGCTTTTGTTGGCCTCATTCGAACGAGTGTGCATGATGGACTGGTTCGCTGCCACAGGAGAGCGTAAATGCCAAGAAGCCCGGATCCGGACGTTTCTGAGGCGGTGTGCGAGCGCAGAGCAATAGAAAGGAGTTGTTTAATGCGATACATAAAGCTTTCGTCCTTTTTTGTTGTAATCCCTTATCACCAACCAATTCCAGTGTGTAACGTAATCTTTCGGAAACATTTAGCCTCTATTTGTATCGATATGTGCAGAGTGTTTTGATGGATCAACAGCATGGTCCACATGGTCAGCTTTCGAAAATCATTCATCGATACGTTCCAACATAAGCTGCTCCATTCAGAATGCTGGCAAAACTTCAAAACGGCAAATGGGGATGAATTACACTTGCTTAAAAAAAAACGCTGCACAGCAACCGATTTTTTACATGTTTTATGCGCTTCTCACAACGTTGGCTGGCGCCTGTCGTTTCACCGCCATTCGAATTCCATTCCATTCCAATCGCGCTGGACGATCAAGCTCTTTGCTGCGGCAAGCTCAGAGCCCAATGTAACCTTGCACACTCCCGTTTGGCTGTATGCGTGTACCACACTACCAGAGGACTTACTGGCCGCTGTTGTGTGTGCGGGCACTGTGCGCGAGAGTGTGCATCGTGACCAAGGCTTTACGTAATAGTTTATTGAACCGTTTGTTTTTATTGCGCTTTGGCTTTGTTTACGGTACACACCGGCGGTGGGTTGAGTTGGATTAGTGGGGCAGCGGGCGGAAGGTACGATGATCTGCGTGTCGAATGGCCGCAACAAACACGCCACCACAATGGCGCTATGGATATGTGCGTTTCTGACGCTTTTTTTTTCGCGGTCCAGCATAGGTTCGCGAACGTTTAACAACCACAACACCGACGCTGCAACACGATGTTACTGATTGTTCACCCGCCTTCAGTGCATTGTTATACAGGCCAACAATGTTGATTTCTTGAAAATTTCAACATTTAAGCTGTCAACTTAAAGTCTTTAAATTCATTGTACATAATCTTTTTGGCGAGTTATTGTAATAGCTAAATGTGCCCTCAATAATGATCCTTTCTCTAGGGGTTATAAATTGTTAACACGTTATAACTTGGGGTGTACAGGCGGATGAAACATTTATCCTCGTCCAGATTCTTGCTTCTAAGCTCTGGGAGTCGTTTGCTTCTTACACAAGAAATTCGTGCCCAATCTATGCTTTCCATCGTTCAACGACCCTGGCACGCAAAGAAACAACGTTCTTCGCCACCGCACGGTGTTGTGTCGGTCCCCTTTTGGCGTATGCTGCGGTCGGACCGCGCGGTCTGGCCCTTCTGCTTCAGAAGAAACATTGCGAAATTCATTCATGCGATGTTGAGCTTTTTCTTTCTGCGCTAGCTACGAGTTTAGCTGTGGCTGGGCTGGAAAGTTCAGTCCAAGGCGCCTTCTGGAGAGAAAGAGAAAGACTTATGAACTTGTATTCTAGTCTCACAAATAGCTGTATGCTGCTGCTGAACATCTAGGGTTTGGCGCTACTCTGTATGCGCGGTGCTTAGATGGTTGTAAACGCGAAGAACAGACTGACTGCTCGAAGTTGCTGTCCCAAAATGGTCCAAACTGGTGAGATGAAGAGAGAGCTAGATCGTTGTCCTGCGCAACTGGCGCTGCCGCAAAGTATGTTCGTTGATTAATCACCGAATTATTTTACTGTGCACTGTGTATTTGACGAAAGATCAAATCTAAGAACACGGTAGCAGACGGTAAATTTATGCAGTGAACGGACAATAGTTGGTTTTTGAAGCTTCACATTTTTGTGATTTTTGTGTTTGTGGCATTTGGATACATTGCACTCCTTGTCAGGTGGTACTATGTCTACTCCGGAATGTGTATCGTTCACCAACCGTTTGCCGAAGAAGACCTCCTCAAAACGAAGGTGGTTCCCATCGGAGTGTGACAGTGGCTGAGAGGGGAACCGAGTTCTGTACTCTGCTTTTGTGATTGCATTGTAACCGCGATCCGGGAATAACGGTACATAGACTCGCGCGGCCTCCGCGTCGTTTTTGGCTTGTAAGAACCGTTTCAACTGCCACGCGGCGGACTGGTAATAATTTCGGTCCGCGCAGTACGGAATGGAATGTAATCTGCGCATAATTGGTGTGTTCTTTTCGTCCCTTTGTGGCTTGAGAAACTTTGATGAAGCAATAACCGCGGACGTGCGGCAGTTTCAGTGTCGGTGACGGTGGGAATATGTTCCTAATATACGAGATGATCTCACGATGATTGGCGCACTGATGCCGAAGAAAAGCTCTCGCTCAAACTCTGGCCCTCTTTCATCCCATGAACTAGGTTCATGATTTTTTGCTTCTAGTAGCTATGCCACCATCTTCGGTTGTCAGCCGGCCATTACGCTATTCAAGTCTTTTATTTCGAGTTTTGCTCCGTTATGCCCTAGAAGAAGGAAGTGGGTCGAACTTTTCTGTGCAGAAGTCATTCAACTTGTTCGTGAGTTCCTTAAAAAAGCGAACACACGAAGTTGTGCATTGTGTGCTTGAGATTGTGAACGCTGAAATATCTGTTGCATTACTAAGTTGTGTTTTGTTTTTGTTCCTTTACAGTTGCTGAACAATAGTTGACGAAAAAAAAACACTCCACCGAAAACCGAGAAACGGAACGGAAAGGCTTCGAAGAATTTTTAGTAGATGTAGCAGGATGAAATCCGTGGGCCCATAGCGCGCTGAGAAGTGTGCGGTATTCAAGCAATCAACCCCGCGCGCAGGCGACACCATTGCCATCGGACCGATCATCATTTGATATAATAAAAATCTGTGATATTTCCCACTCTGCTGGAAACTCTCTGGGTTGGGAAACTCTGCTTCGGAGTGTCTCTCGGGGGGATACAACTCCGTCCTAAGAGGTAACGCTCAACACAATGATCCTTACAGACAAACGAGCAAACTTCCCCATGATCACTATTGTTTTGTCACTTTGTTCCAGGCTAAAGGTGCTTCATCCCCCTGCCAACAATTTAACTTTAGGTACGATTTAAGGGTAGCCACTACACACATACATACACACAAGCACACGAGATCACCGGTTCTGATTGTGTGATATGTCAAATGTGCGATCAGTACCCCGGCCACATCGCACACAAAACGAAGGAAGATCAGAAGAACGCAACGAAACTTACACGTGGCCATCCCGTCTCTTGTCTCGTCTCGGAGCCTGCGAAGGAAGGAGTACAGCAAACGTTGTTTGATACACGGAGCTCCACCCAGTGCACCGTGCACAGTGATCATCTTTCGTTCGTACCTGCTATGCTGTTGTCAGCTATCAGACCGTGGTCGCCGTCGAGCCGGTGAAAACTTTAAGTGTAACACCAAAGCTGATAATAACCACATAATGCTGTGTGCGCGTTTGAGAGAGCAGGGTAGAAAAGCAAAAACGCTGTTAGTGTCGTGAACGGAACACAGTGAAATACAATCTCTGCAGCAGCAGAGCGAAATCCTCCATCTCTCGCGAGTGATTGCATATCGGGTTCCGTGAGCCACATGGTGTACTACAATCTGAACCTGAATCCCGTAACTACAATCATTGCTAGTTAATCGCACTAGAATATTGGAGTGGACAGAATGGAGGTGATTTGAACATTGCCGAGCGCCGATCGTCTGTTCGGACGAATGGATCCATGCCAGAAAGAAGCTGGAGAAGAAACAAACGAATTAGAGCAATACCTAGAGGGCGGCCCTGGCGTTATGAGTCGGGAGTTCATCGATTAAATATTTTGTGAGGGTACACCCCAAGGGTGCAACTGAAAGTGATCGCCACCCACTGACCGACGAGACGAGTAAACACATGAGAAAACGACAAAAAATCAGCTTTAAAAGAGCGGCCGTCTTTCACGCGTACGGCGCCTACTCCATTTGTTCTAAATAATATCATGTGTTTTACTACTCTGCGGCCCGACATCTGATACCTGCTGTAACGGTGCGTGTTGGTACTCCGTCACGGAAGTAGAACCGGAACGTTTTAAAGTGATCGTTTAGATTCAGCCGAGTTTCGGAAAAGCTTAGGCTGCAGTTGCAATTAGTTTTAACAATAATCGAGGTGCCACGCTGCACGCACTGCACACAGTCGTGGTCAAGTGGATTGAATCATAAAATTTAAAGTAGACACTATTCAACGAGTGCAGGTTCGATCTGTTCTACGATCTGCGCAACGTAGTGACGGTCACAGAAAAGTTTATGTGTAAGACAATGCGGTGTATGTGGCTGAAGTGATCATTAAACTCATTGGTGTGTTATTGGGAACCGAGAGTGCTTCGGTATACTGAGACGTGTGTCGGACGCGCCGGAATTATTCTGCAATAGCAACAGTATTCTACGCTACTAAGGAGCGGATAAAAAGAAAACGAGACTGTAGTATTTTACGGGTTTCTGTCGTTGCGAAACATCACCCAGCAAGGAAAACTAAGGCAAAACGATGGTCAGCGATGGTACACTATTGAGTGGAATATAGTTAGTCAACACCAGTAACGCCTCTTCCGGGAACTGTGCGTTACTCATCGAGAAGGTTTTGATACGTGTGCATATATGGGGGACATCGTTGTAAGGGAGAGCACCAGGCGCCATTACGTTGCAACGATATCAACCAGCGCAACCGGGAATCCTACTCACAATACCGAACCAGTCAAAGTCTGAGCCTAGTTTTGTTCTGTTTTGCATATCGAAGCCTAAAAACAATAGGCTCACCACTGTGTCGCGACGGTTGTCTTGCTCGCAGTTACTGTGTTTAGCATCCGGCCATTGAGAACACTAATTGATGAACGGACCTAGTACACGGAGTGAAGGTGTCCAGCGTTGCCGAAGCCAAGAATCTGCAAATACAATTAGGCCCTTTGGCACAGTGAGATGTGATTATTCTGATTACCTGACTAAACGTTAACGTTAGGGTTAATTTTAAAGTTTGTATGACAAGTGAGACGGCAACGGAGTTCTGACTGGATTACCGTAAGCATTCAAACAAAGTAACGAAGTAAAGCAACATCCTATTCGGATTCAACGGTAGTCCACAGTGATGGAGCAAATCAACAAAGAAGGAACAAAGATGCGACCGTCAAACGGTTACGAGCGATTCGCTGATCTTTTACGACTAACTGAGAGGCAGCGAATGCTGGAGAGCCATACTTGGGCCTCCGGAGGCTCTTGTATTTTCGCAGGCCGCCTCTGTGGTGGCGGAGAGAGTTCACTGAACGGAGGAGGTGCCTGGGGTTCACCGCCGGGTGCTTCAAATGCCGGTCAAATCGCTGCTGCTGCTGGTGTTTCCGGGTGGAACACATCCAATCCCATGTCTGTGAGTTCACAGCAACAACAGCAACAGCAGCAACAGCAGCAGCAAGTTTGGGGCAGTGGCCAAACCAGTATGCCACCACCGGGACCACCGGGAAACGGACCCAGGTCCCAGGATATGGGCAAGGTTTCGCTATCACAGTCGAGCGGAGGAGCGATGATAGTTGGACCAAGCGGTGGAGGTGCCGGACAGTCCGGCGGTACTGGTGGTGGTGGGGGAGGCTGGAATCAGGTGGTCAATACCGGTAAACCATCTTCTGCCATGGGATTACAACAACCACAAACACCCAGCCAACAACAGCAGCAGCAGCAGCAACAGCAGAGCGCCAATCCGATCAGCGGTCCCAATCCGTCGGTCGGGGCCCCGCAACAAGGAAATCAACCCTCATCGGCAGTGCAACAGATCGGAGGAAGTGCTGGTGTTGGTGGACCGCCGAACGTAGGTGGCGCTGTTGCCGCCGGTGGTGCAGTCGGAGGAGGAAGTGCGTTGGTGGCCACGACCCCCTCTTCAAAGCTCGAGCACCTGAACTCCATGCGGGAAGCACTCTTTGCCCAGGACGGGTGGGGCTGTCAGCATGTGAACCAGGACACGCAGTGGGACGTGCCAGCGTCACCGGAACCGAACACCAAGCCTGATCCCACCTTGAAGGCCACGGTCAACAACGGGACCGAGCTGTGGGAGACAAATCTGCGCAACGGAGGCCAACCACCCGTTCAGATACCATCACAGAAGACACCGTGGGGACCGCAGAGCCATCACGGTGGCACCTGGGGCGTCGATGATGAGGCAAACGCCGAAGCGAGCAATGTCTGGACCGGAGCACCGGGAGCTGGAGGATCGGGTATGACCGGTGGCGGACCGCCACCGGTCGGGGGCTCCAACCCGCTAGTTGGTGGCCAAGCGGCCTGTGGGTCAGCGGGTGGATGGCAACAGGGTAGTGGTCCATCGGGAACCGGAGGTAGTGCCACCGGTCCCGTGGGTGGTGGTGGCATGTGGCCTCCGAGTGGCATCGTAGGGGCCGGAATGGCTCCACCAAAGAAGGATAACGACTGGGGAAGCGGTGGCGGGTCCGGAATCGGGGCCGGAGCCAGCGTTGGAGGATGGGGCGGAGGTGATCAGCGTAGTGGCGTGCTGGGTGGAACGATCGGCGGCGCAGGTGGTGCCGGTGGCCCCAACGTTCCGCCGCACCTGGCTTCCCAGCTTGACGGACTGTCGAACGTGGACATTCGAAGCATGCGTCCGCCGGGAGTGATGGAGCCGGGACGCGAGTTTCGTGGAGATCCGCGCGGTATTTCTGGTCGGCTCAGCGGGTCGTCCGGTATGCTGGAACACTACCCGCTCGGAAAGATGCCTCCGCCGGCTGTGATGTCGTCGGCAAGCGCAACAACGGCCAACACCGGAAATCAGTGGCAGCTGGGCGGTGGCACTGGCGGAGGAGGCACCGTTGGCGGAACGGGTGTCGGTGTTGGCCCACCGAACGTTCCGTCGGCAAAAGTTATCTCCGGTTGGGATGATAACTCCCCGCCAGCCGTACGGCGTAACCCTAATCTGGACGATGGCACTTCGATGTGGAGCGGTGGGCCCGGTGGTGCTCGGGGAACTGGCGGGGCCACGGATCCGATGATACGCAATGGTCGCGGTGGACCATTGGGTGGCCTAAACTCTGGCCCAATCGTCGGTGGAGGCGGACCGCGAATGGTGGGCAGCGGTGGTAGTTCTGCCGGGAATCCGTTAAAATCTGAGACCATGTGGAGCGGAAGTCACGGTGGCCCTGGTGGAGTTTTGCCCGGGAGCAGTGGTCCAACGGCACGCAACGGCTCCTGGGATGATCCGGGCATGGGCGGCGGCGGAGCCAGCAACTGGGATGACAAAAGCGGACCGGGCGGACCGCTCGGTGGAAGCTCCTGGATGGACGGGGCACCGGGCGCAGGTGGTCCTGTTGGGTTGCAGTCGTGGAACAGCAACAAGAAACCACTCGGCGGCGCACTGTGGGGTGCTGATGCAGGGAGTGCAGCCAACGACCTGATGGGCAACGACTGGGGTGTCGGCACCGGGCTCGGTGGTGGTGTCGGCGGTGGTAAGGGTCCCGGCAAGGGACCGCACGCTGGAGGAGGCATCGGCAGTGGTCCCCTGGAGATCATCCGGAGCAGTAAACAATATCGCATTCTGTGCGACATGGGCTTCAAGAAGGAGGACGTCGAATTAGCGCTGCGTGCCGCGAACATGAACCTGGAGGAAGCGGTCGAAATGCTGCAAAGGAACGGGGCCAATCCGAACCTGCTTGGAAATGCTGGTGGTATCGGCGATTGGCGGCGCGATGAACACTCGCTCGGTGGTGGCGTTGGCGGTGTGGCCGGTGGTGGTACCCCTGGTAATGGGAATGTTGGCGGCATGTTTGAGCCGCCCTTTCCGGGAAGCCGCTATCTTGGTGGTGGTGGCACCGGTGGCAACAGCGGCACCGCTGGAAACGCTGGTGGTCCTTCGCTTCACTTCCAACAGGTACGGGGCGTGCGTGTTATCAATAAAGGTCGTTGAGCAGGATCATTGCTTTTCCCTTTTTCTTTTCGCAAGCAGGGCAACCAAAACGGAATGCCTGGCGGTGGCTCTGGCGGAGGCATGGGAGGCGGTGGGCAGTCAAATCTCTCCGGTCTGCACGGACTGTCCTCGAAATCCCTGGGCAACTACTTAAATCAAGCCCCACCGCAAATGGGCGCTATTGGAGCCGGTTGCGGTCCGGGAAACATGGCGCCGTTTAATCAAGGAATCAACGGAAACAACGGCATTGGAGGGGGGGCCGGTGGTGGCCAAAGTTCCGTGCAACCAACCAACCAACTTCGCTCGCTCGTGCAGCAAATTCAGGGGGCTGTGCAGACGGGGTATCTGAACCCACAGATTCTCAACCAACCGTTGGCGCCGCAAACCTTTCTGCTGCTGAATCAACTCTTGAACAGCATCAAGGTGGGTTTGGATTCTTGCAGAGTGTCAGCCTCGGAACGATTTTCCAAAACAAATCTTCATGGTTTCCGGTTCACTGTTCTTTCTTACATTTCTTACAAACTACAGCAACTGCAGGTGACGCAGAACAATCTGCAACGCAGCGGAGGTTCCGGCAGCAATAACCAGATTGCTATGATTGCCAAAATCAAGCAACAAATTGCCAGTTTGCAAAATCAAATCGCCACCCAGCAGACGTTGTACGTGAAACAGCAACAGCAGCAACAGCAACAGCAAGTACAACAGCAGCAACAACATCCACAGCAGCAACAGCACCAGCAACACCAACATCATCCACATCATCATCAACATCATCAGCAGCATCATTCCGGAGGGGGCAACTCGTCGTCCCACCTTGGTGGTGGCGGTGGTGGTGTTGGCGCTAGTGGCGTTGGTGGCGGTGGAGGCCATCTCGGAGGCAATTTCCACCGTGAGCAGAACGATCTTTCCGCGCTGCAAAATAGTCTGTCGGATATCGCCCTCGGCAGCAAGGAGCACAATGTACCGTACCACCCGGGCGCACCCGCCATTGGTGGCAGCGGCGGCGGTGGAGGCAGTGGTGGTGGCGGTGGCTCCACCAGTCAGCAGTCGCGCCTGAACCAATGGAAGCTGCCAGCGATGGATAAGGACAACACTAGTAACAGCCACGATATGACCGATTTCTCCCGAGCTCCCGGAACAACGGCAAAGGCGACACTCGGTGGCAATAATGGTGGAACTGGTGGTATGGCCGGTCTAGGAGGATTGCAGAACGATGGGTAAGGCAGTGTGTTTCGGTAGATACACTGGGGTGGACGGATGTAATGGGAACCATTCTGCATTCCGCAGCACGTGGTCATCGGGACGCGGTGGGATGGTTGACTCCGCTGGTGGCTGGCCAGACAACTCAACGACCGACAAGGATGCATGGCCATCCAATCAGGACTCGTTCACTGATCTGGTGCCTGAGTTTGAACCGGGCAAACCGTGGAAAGTAAGCGATGGTTGGGCTTGGGCTCGTTGAGCTGTACTAAAACGGCTACTTTTATATCGCGACACAGGGAACTCAGATGAAGATCGAGGAAGATCCAACCATAACGCCCGGCTCGATTGCACGTAGCCCGATAGCAACGATTTCGGTAGGCTCGGCCAAAGACTCGGAGTTGTTCGCAAGCAGCAACAAACCGTCCCCGACCGACACGATCAGTCTATCCTCGTCGACCTGGAGTTTCAGTGCAAGCACGAGCAGCACCAGTAACAATAACAATAATAACATCTACACATCCGGAGCGGGAACAGGCATTGGCAAGCTGGGTAGCACGGGCAAGAGCACCTGGTCGGACAGTGGCATGACAGCAGCGGGCACGGCTGATGTGTGGGGTGCCGGTTCCGGAGTTGGAACAACAAAAACACCTCGCGGGCCGCCACCAGGTTTATCGAGTGGAAAGCCGCAGACGGCCACCGCCAGTGGTGCAGGAAGCAACGGTTGGATGCAGCGTCCGAACCATGGTCCGAGTGGAAATTGGTCTTCCGCCGGCACAACCGGCGGTTGGTACTCGACTTGGTTGCTTCTTAAAAATCTCACTGCACAGGTAGGTCTAACTGCGTGCGATGAGCCAATTGTTAGTGCTGCCATGCTTAGTTGACGTGATCCTTCTTTGTCTCCGATTTTCCGCTTCCAGATTGATGGGTCGACATTGCGTACACTTTGTATGCAGCATGGACCGTTGCAAAACTTTCATCTCTACCTGAACCATGGCGTCGCTCTGTGCAAATATATGACGCGAGAGGAAGCGAGCAAAGCACAACTGGCACTGAACAGCTGCGTGTTGGGCAATACAACAATTTGTGCCGAGTCTCCGACCGAAAGCGAAGTGCAGACCATTCTGCAGCATCTGGGACTCCCGGGGCAGAATGGTGTGGCAACGGCTGGAGTTGGTGGCACGGGCAATAATATAGGCAACTCGGCCATTTCTCAAGCATGGCGCTCGAGCGCACCGAACGCGAATCGAAGCACGGGTAAGCGATAGGTGGCAAAGAGCCGTTATTTTCTGCTAACACCCGTTTTCTATGCGCTTTCTTTTGCGCTCTCTACAGACACCTGGGGCTCGTCGTGGCCGTCTTCCGGTGGCGGCAGTAATCTGTGGACCCCTTTGGACGGTCCAGCCGAACGGGGTACACCGTCAAACCTTAATTCATTCCTTCCCGAAAATCTGCTGGGCAGTGAGCTAAACTAAAGTAACCGGTAATCCAAGATGCGCGCGGTAAGTTCTGCATTCAACACTCAACCAAACTATCGATACTTATATAGTACGCTGCTGAACAGTAAGAACAGGAAAGATCTAAGTGTTATGTGAATGGGGTAGGGCTGTGTATGGGCTATTGAACAGGAAAATTTCGATAGATCCGTCCTTGATAGGGCGCAATTGAAGGCCAGGGGAATACATGTTAGTTGATGTTAGAGTGCAGACGCTGCACATAGGATAAGGTGGCCGTAAAACTTTATCAAAATTTGTCGCAAAACTCAGTGCGTGAAAACAGCGTTTCCCAGCACAGAGAGCTCATGCTAAAATTGTTTCCCGAATAATTTTCAGCGACGTGTCATACTATAACGGCTTGTTCATGGCACGGTTCCATGTTTTTGTTAACACATTGCTTCCGCGCGATTCCTAATGGTACAAACAGTTTATTGTTTATTTTTAATTTATCATAAAAGAAAACGGCTTTCAGAAAACGGCTGAGCTCAGAAAAGCCATGGCTTCCAAAATAACAGGTCTATAAAAGTTCCAAACATGACAAACCAAAAACGGACAGTTCATAGACAACAGCATAGACAGAAATAGCAGCCAATTCCAAGCGTAAACGGACGCATTTCTTATGCAGAAACATGAAACATTCGTATCAAACGCTTCTTATCAGCAACGTAACGTATTGTTACGGGTGCGCAAACGATGTGTTTGCCTGGATGAAATGCAGCGGTCCGATGCATTGGACTAATGGAGTAAACAATTATACTATTGTTGGGCACATTAATCATTTGGCATTGTATGTTCGCTAGAGAAGAATTGTTTTTTTTTTATAAAAGGTACCCAATGCCTCTTTATTCATTCGTAGACTAGTATTTATTTGTTTCTGTTTTATGTTTTATTTTCACCACTGTGTGCATAGTCTGCCATGTGATGTTTACTTGTTTGTTCTTCTTGTAGTACAATTTTTTTCCTTAAAGCGAAAAAATCTTCTATATACTCATTTTAGGTTGCGTTGTTTGACGCCTTTGTTACAGTTTTGTATTACATATTATATGCATTTAATTACTTTAAAATTGAACAGAAAACAGCTACTTGGTAGGCTACTGGACTGGATCCGCTCAAATGGTTGCGTAGTTCACCTTTGCACAAGAAGCAACGTGGCGGTTCCCACGAACGATGATGTCGTTTTTTTTTCGATTTTACATTTTTATACAAGACACTGTGAACGAATGTTGTGACCGACATGCCGTGTCACCGAAGTTTGATCTCAAAAATTAACAACCAATTCACAAACAAACAGTACATTGTGGATACATGGATAACATTTAATTAAAATTCTCTAACTAAATGAACGGTGCTTACAATAACGTTTACTACAAGTCATGGGAAGAAAAGAAGATTTCGTCAGACTAGGCTGAATTTGTTTGATTCCAGTCAAACATTCAAACAAAGGACAAGGTCCTGAACAAAAACAAAACAGGTGGTTCACTCGGGTTCAATTAGGAAAAGCACGAGATATTCGTTTCAACACTGACTCGGAAATCGGCTTCGTTTAGTGCAATTTGCATTTGTCAGAGAAAAACAAACAAACAGTTGTTTCAAACCTGGGCAAACAACATGCAATAATGGCAACAATGCTGTTGGTTTGGGTGTTACATCTCATCCTATATCAGCAGTATCAGTATCCGATGCATTGAAGTGGACAAGATGGTTGTGATTTTCAAGACCAAGCCAATCGAAAATATTCCTCGTTTTACAGCATTAAGTGGTACCCCAACCTAGCTCGCCAATGTTCGTAGTTCTACCTTGGATTTGTGTTGAGCATATCAGACGGATCATCTTAGTTTCGGGAGTCTATTTTTCACTACAGAACCACTTCCTGTTATTTTCGCACTACCATATCTAAATGACTGGTTTGTTTAGAATTATTATCATTAGTTTATACTTGAAGGTATAATATAAATGTAATACATTTACGTTTACAAAAAGGCACGTAATACAATGGCAAAACTCAATATAAGCATACTACTTGCAAATACTTTCAAAAATTAAGTAAAGAGCTCCTGTGGTTTGGAAAGATACATACAGTAAAGCAGTGTCAGTAATTGCTCTAATGTACTATGAAACGCATCTAATCTAAAGCAATATTTCTTAGATCAAAGCGCGCGGTCGGAAGCGAATCAGAGGAATCATATGTTATAAGATAACGGCTAGAGTTCAATGTAATCCTAAATGTTCTGCCCGTAATGAATATCTGTGTCTCTGGGTTTTTGATGGTAGTGATGGAAGCAACAGTAGCCGTAATAATTTTATATACAATCACATGAATGTTTATGACTTTATGAACAAGCGTCCTGTTTACTCTTTAAGTTCGGTGTTACCGAAGAGATATGAAGCATATTATTGGCCAAATATGTGATAAAAATAATGCTTGGTTATTAACCAGACACTGAATAAGCCTTCGATACAAAAATATAAAAAAAGACAAAAAAAGTGATTAACAATGTTGAAGTGCAATGGGACAAAGCATGTCATAGAGAGGAGCTATGTAGTATCTTTGTCACTATTCAATGGAAAATTGTACCCTCAATTCCTGTAAATGACTGCATGTGTCTTTCGTTTTTAACCTCTGGCGTAAATTATGTTACACGGTTGTTTTGGATATCGTTTAAAAGTTATATTTTCTCGTCTCAGGTGCTCAATTAAAAGATTCACAGGGGGGAAGCATCGGAAGCCAAGTGAGAGGCACCATGATGCCGATAGTACTGTGTGTATATGTAAGCTAACATTTTTAAGTACGCCCCTTAAGTAGCACCACCTGGGTCGGGATCGACACGAACGTCATTGTTGCCGTGAAGGCACAGGAGAAGAACAAGGGAAAAGGGCAATCTAAATATGTGATTAAAATACACAAACAGCAGCAATTCTATGACGGTCGACCTGTTGAGGTGTATCGTCTTGCGGGAAAACGACTGACCAACGCGAATCCAAACGCAAGGTTTGTTTTTTCACGATTTTTCTCAAGTCTACGCTGCAAAGCGAACCTAAGGTGAACGCACAAGTGCGAATCATATACGAATTGTGTGTACAAACTTTTTAGAAAATAGACAAACTTGCAAAACAACAACGTATAACAACAATATGATATTGGTGATAAGATAAGCTAAAGTAACTGGAATTAAAAGTGAGTAAAACAAAGCATAATGGGAGGAATATATTTTATCCAAAAGGCGGGGTGAATCATTTGGGCCACCTAGTAGAAGTGGGGGCACTGTCACTATGTAAGATGATATCAAAAAGTGTACATGCAAGTGAAAACTTAGCAGAGATTTATTTAGTCATATAAGTAAAAAAAACACAGTGAAATAATCGTAAGACAGAACACGCAAAAACCTATGTTTTAGGTAACTAAGTAAGAGGGAAACTATTTATATGAATACGACGAAATGTGGGAATAACTTCACAAAAACACACAAAGACACATATAATGGCACAAAACATTTACTACAACTAAATGAAGAATTTACTACATCTGCTAAACGGTAATACAGAACATGTATGAATGTGAGTGTGCGAATTTTTAAGATTTATTAAACTAGAGCCAGAATAGACGAAAACGCATCGTTAAAAACAAGTATTAATAATTGTACCGGAAGAGTTAGAATCAAATGCAACAAACGCGAGCAAATGGAAGTAAAAGAAAAATGCAATCACCAAGAAATGGTGAAAACCCAAATAGTGAACGAGTTCGATACGACAATGGATACATTGCAAAGATAAAATGCAGCGCAAACAATCTTACACGTTGGGGGCACCCGACCGCGGGGAAATCAAGGCAGAGTTATGACAATATACGAGAAACACAGAGTTCTGAATGTAACCGAATAGAATGAAGCAAGTAATGCTATCACCGTCGAGCAACGAGGCTTCTCGATTGATGCTTCTTGATCTTCTCAACCTTTTCATCATTATCATCGGATGCAGCAGTCCGCCCCAGAAACGAACGTATCAAACGCGTTGTGCTACACTTCATGCTGTTGGTGTATTGCTTCTGAGCTAACATCCTAGTGGAAGGAAAAAAGCGACCAGACGAGTCTTATAGTAGTAGACACCGGTCAACAACACATACATGTATGAATCGCCAGTGTTCCTGTAAAAACCATTCCATACAACTGTTCCGATATCAAAGCTACCTGATGCACAAGGATGGACAAGTTTGGTTAAAGTGCAAACGAAAAAAAAAACAAAATCTTACAAATTACTAGGTGGTAACTATGTTGGGTTACAGTCCCGTTAGGCAATTCATTCGTTACTGCGTTAGTAGCACGTTACCACAGCGCAGCATGAACCTTTCCTCTAGTCAAAGCAGGCCTCATCACTGTATATTCGCCCGTAGCAGAAGCAATAGCGAGGTGTGATGTGAAATGCATAAAACTAATAAAAAATGCCAAAATTTTGCATTACATGTACCGTGCAGTAAGCATTACTTATCTTATGAACAAACGGATGAAAATCCAACACTTGTGGAAGATGCTGAAAATTATTACAGGCCAATAATATCGATTCTATAACGAAACTTAGAACTAAACCATTCAAAAAAAGAAGCAAAACATATTTGTATATTTCTGTGTTCCTTATCCTTTCCAAAAATCTTTAGCAAAATATCAAAGAGAGAATATGATAAGTGTACTTTCGCCCTCTTCTAGGTACTGTAGTGTAGAAACTGTGTAATACTTATATTTGGCTAAGCGGTGACGGCGTGTCCTAGCGAACTATGTCGTGAAGCAAGAACTTTAATAAGATATAAGATTGTCGACTAAAACGCTGCGCTACACGAGAGTTCACACTTGTTTTGCCGGAAATCGCTAGCCAGTAAAATGGAAAGCAACATTCACAAACCCCTGTAGGCCAAAAACAATCCGAATCATTGAAGCTCTTTGCGACACCAAATGGAAAAAAGGCAATAACAACTAGTTGTGGTTACGACGGTGCGTGCATGATTATCCTATACTATGGTTTAAATTGGCTGGTATGAATTAAACACCAGTTATCCCACCTCTCCAATATTATACTATACGTATATTTGCGTCGGAAACGGCGAGCTCATATCAACATTACTTTTGTTAGGAAATACGATTTCAATAGGCACATTGCTCTTCGCTATCAACTCGAAACTCATATCACCACATTCTATCATTTTCATTCATCATAAACCAATGGACAAAATCACAATCTTCTTGTTAGGTCATCATGTTTTTTTCAAATCTTGCAAAGAGCATACGAGATGAGATTTTAACAAATGGTTTTCTGTCACTGTCCTCGAAGTGAAAGATTCAACGAATACAGAAACAACTGATATTTGTTTCTCGTTTGCGTGATTATTGCCAATTTCGTGTTGTAACAAGCTTGTATCGATCTCTAATTACTGCACCATTGTACTCTTCAAAACTCACTATAAATAACCCTGTGACTATAAACAGTATACATAACTTAAAAATCTCAAAACAAGCAGCAACAAGAAAATAACTCGTCGTGGTAGATAATAAGATTCTGTCTGTTTTAGTTAGTGGTTTAAACATGGTTAAAATGCCTCAAAGCTGAGAGCATGCCTGAGTTAATTGAAAACAACAAATGAAAAATGTAGCACCTACCGGGCAATGTCGTAAACTATTCAAACGATACAGAACAACTATAAAAAGCGTTGCATCTCCATATTCGATGGTTAAAAGTAATGACTGAATTCTAAACTTAAAGATAATGTTTAGTGCATATAGGCAGACTATAGAAAGCAGACCAATAAGAAAGCTACAATATTTTACAAACATAAAAAATCGTAGTTATGTGGACACATTTCGCTGGTGACAAACTGGAGGAATCAAATGAACAGGCGTGTCAATGACTTGTAAAAAACGGGACATGCCATTCAATTCATCAAAGCGAAACGTAACACGAGATTGTAAGCAATCTGCATGACGACATTCCGAAAGCAATTGCAAAGTGCAGGTAGCTGGCAAAATGGCCTAAGACGATGGAGAGACCACAAAGTTTCATTGAATCAGAATGACCAAGTGTATAGGGAATGGAATAATACATTTAGATACTCCCAAAGGCAAATATTTGATAATTTGAGTTCAGAATATTTGATGAAAGCATTCATCACTTATTATTAGAATTTATTTATCCAATCTCTTTTAAATTTCTGGTTCTCAAATCAAACTGAATTGAAAAAACACACTTTTTGTAGTAAGTATATATTGTATCTTGTGCAAGTGCGCCACAAGGGAACAACAACGCGCAGTAGCGGATCGCACAATGGGTGGAAAGAGAGGAACGAAAAACATTTCATTCAATCTTAAAAGCCTCCAGGCTGTGGTAACGTGTGCTATTGAATGGCTACGGGTGCATAATTGAATGACGTATTGCATTGTATTGCACATAATAACTCAAGTGCAATGCGTATATGAAGAACGAGTCTATGAAAAGAAAAATAAATGAGTTGACAAAAAGTTGTGAGTGTTGGGACAGAATGGAGTTCGAGAGACTTCATTTTTATAATATTAAAGAGAATAAAAGTTGATGATGAAATCATAACGTCTTAATTACGAATGGTGTGAACATCGCAACTTGCTTGCAGTACAATATTCTAACGTATGCATTCTCTGGATGTTTCCCTTCTTCCTGTGCTTTCCTATAGTACGTGTCGCAAATATTATCAATGTATTTTGCAAATTTTAGATTAACGTGTACTTAAATTTCCATGCGAAGCACGCACAGTTGTTGTAACATGAGATAATAGAATAAGATATTTGCCATGCACTGATGGCGCATTGTTATTTATACTTATGATACTGTACTTATTCATTCGATATAAACATCAATCGTACTGACAATTATTATTTAGCATCCTTTTTTCCGACAGTTCTACTAACAAATCTGTATGAATGAACATTTTGCTCATAGCTGAATTATAAGTAAATTTTTGTTGGTAGTAATTTTAAAACCTTTGTTGAATTACTAACTGCAGCGTTAACATTTACGTTCAAAGTGTTAATTGCAAAACAGTGCCGTTGATATTTGACAAATGTCCTATCGTGTGTGGATTAGCTCGGAACGTAGCTCAAAGTAATTTTGATAAATTAAAATATTCTAAAAACATTTGTTTGATTGTTTGTCTTATCTATCGTTACTAAAGGGCTTTACCTTATATTCCTTTTACATTACGGGTCATTTGAGTGATGCTTGCACAAATTCGTACACCACTACGTATCTTATAACGAGTATAAAGGCAATACTAATCAATAAGTCACATAATCTTCGTAATAGAAAACCAATTGTCCTTCATTATTTTAAGTGTGTTTACTTTTGACCTCAGCAGCTAACATAACATTGACAGACACTGAAAGAAACGTGACTTTTGACTACTTTTTCTCGTGACATACTTTCGTTTGAATCGTTTACGGGTTACGAAGCGTGAAGAATATGAACAGACTGTTAATAATGAAAACGCTGCTGAGTTCTGCGTAATCTAGCCTCACAAACAATACCAACATTTTGTGTTATGAACATTACTCGTCGCAAACTAGTGTGGTAAACCATTTATGTGGTCTAAATAAAATATTCAGTTGATGTGAAGATAAAATTGGAATAGCAAGGAAAATCGGTTAGCTATCGTCCCGGAGGCTTAAGTCAAGAGCCATCAACAATGTAGTAAAATAAACACTTCCTTCTCTTCGCTTAGCCTGGGGTACAGATGCAGGCTTGATATTATTAAGAAACATGTCTAAAAAATGAATAAATAACACGGCAGTATTGAAATTTATATTTTAAAACAAACAAGTCATTACACAGAGAGTGCCTTAAACAACTGCCACACTACACTTTGTTAAAGAAAAGCTGAAAAGTTACGTTATGGAGTATGATGCAAAAATGCATCCTGAAAATGCGTTTCTGTCAAGTGGACACATATGAAACGTAAGAGCTTACGGGATTTATTTCAAGTTCATGGGACAGCATCAGACAGAATAGATGATAAACTCAAGACCGTCATCGGTGAAGAACAAAACCAAAACTTCCAACAAAAAATCACTACTAAAGGCTTGCACTCAGTTCCATTAGTTTGCTTCTAGATACCGCTTAGTTCATCATAAAGAAAAGACGTCGCTTTGTGTGTAGCGATTTTTTTTCGTGTATGCATTAAAAGCGGCCAGAATAGACTTTCGAATCGACAGATAAAGTAACTATTCTTTGAGTTTTAATATACGTTTCTAACACAACTAGATTTTTCTGTAACGCGTACTCATTTTCGTATAAATCTCAGCCCTTGGAAAAGACTTTCTCTGTTTGTTTTGAATTTCGCTCCAGTTTTCATGCTAGTAAAGACTACATCTTACATCTTGTTCAAACAGTGCTTTGTTCCAGTTTTAAGTAACAAGCCGTTGTTGTGTTTTTTTTGTTATCAATTATTAATATTCCACGTCAGATACATATCATCATCGTCGAAAACACATCACGATGGTCGTAGTATTATTATTCATACGTAGCGTTGTATCAATCCGAATGAAAAGAACTATGCGGCCTTTCGGCTGTGTGAATCAATATACAAATTTAAGTAGATGGTTTGCAAAAACCTGGAAGAACAGCGCGTAACAACTGCCATGATATGTTCGCACACTCATTGTTTAAAACTTGGCATTGTTTTAAAACGCAGAATCTACGAACCTTTTACATTTGTTCAATTGCTGACACCATCTCCATTGCACAGGAAAGCCAAAATAATTGCGATTC
The DNA here is from genome assembly GCF_943735745.2 of Anopheles bellator. Lineage (NCBI taxonomy): Eukaryota > Metazoa > Arthropoda > Insecta > Diptera > Culicidae > Anopheles > Anopheles bellator. The sequence continues at coordinate 61,857,786 of NC_071286.1, forward strand.
AATACTTACAAAATGCGTTGGCTGAATCAAATAAGCATTTATAAATGCACATCTATCTATTGATTAGACCGCAATGTGTGACATGCGATGAAAGTACAAATTGTTGGTGTAACGAGAGCTCTTTTCGAGTTCTTCGCGAAGCTGCCCACTGACACAGCTGTGATGTTGTGCCCACTTTTTCATGCCCTTGATGCGATTATGGTACATTTGATTGAAACGCAATGCAAATCATTTAGCTACTTCGAAGCTTCGTTCTGGCAAAATTCATTCTTGGGCAATGCAAGGTATGCAGTAATGTGTAATGCTTATTGCAAAAAAAATACGACAGGAACGAAACAATTGAGAAAGGTTCTACTATTCTGCGGTCTAGTAATATGGTGATAAACTTGAAACATCAATCGCCAACATGCCATAAGCTTACTAAAAACACTCACTAACATGCATTACATTTGCAGCGCTAGTGAATGTGAAGCTTGCTTTGAACTGGGCGGTGAAACTTTATGTGTGTCCTCCTGATATCGTATATGTCCTTTTGAGAACGACAACACTTCACCTTTCATAAAACGCACTGGCAAGTTTGTTTTGTTTGTTTGTCAAAAAACTTTCGACGCGAACGTTCTATTTAAATTGGTGCAGCAAATAAAAGGGAACTTTTGTAAAGAGAAATAATGCGCATTGTGTGTGTTTATGTCAAAATCACAAAACCTTAGCAAGGGACTAGCATAATAATTCTTACTAGTACGATTAAAAAATATTAAATACACGGAGCAGAACGATTAAACTAGCTATAAAGAAGCTATGCTGATGAACGATCCACGATATAAGAATGATTTTCTATAAAGATGATGATGCTTCAAACATATGGACTAGACCCCACTTCTGTGATAAGACGCGCACGCAGTAGGGGTTTGAACATTAGTCTAATGACCGATCAATTAACACATCCGAAAATCATCCAATGCATAACATTTCCTTTACTAATAGATTGCAAAATGGGTCGCAAAGCGTGCAGAAGTAGCAAGTAATAATAGCATTACCACATTATTATGGAGATATTTGTTGCACTTTGATGCAGCTAATGATGGAAACCAATTGATTCGGTAGAATCGTTCTGTCAATAGCGAACAGGGAGATGGAGCAAACTTTAATGTATGGCGATCAGTAGTGATATTAACGATGCATGATCGCTCAATCCAGAAGACCAATGTAAACACCGAAATAAACACTTAATGGATGAATGAATGAATAAAGTTTTCATGTAATTTTGCATGGAATGCAAACTATGACATGCCTGTCTTTGCTTCTGCAAACCGACAAAATATTAAAAACAAGCTATAATACAAATCTTTGCGAACGGTGAATGGACAACAAAATGCGTAACAAAATGACGAATACCACCTATAAAATGAAAGCAAAACAATTTTTCTCCTCCTAGATAAGAAACAGTATTTTCATTAGGAAACGAATTTAGGCAAGTACGTTAGAACTGTACAAGATAAGAAAAACGAATTGTATTACGACAGGCTCAATAAAATCAAACAAGTTCATATAATACAAACCACACCACACAAAACTTAGTTACGTAAGCAATGAACCAAACCAAATCTGCGCGCAAGCGATCAGTGACTACTCACGTAGCTTTGGTCCAATGTTGCATTGTTCGGTTCACCAAGCCCTAATGTTACCAAACTTACTATCAGCAGTACACGATTCGCATCATTGCTAATCTTTCTAACGTGGATATCTAATGTCTGGTTGTTGCATGCATGATTCCAGTTTGAATCCGAGTGTATGCATTGCAAAAAAAACAGGTGTCCTTACCTACAATTGCGTCGATCGTTGTGTAATCGAAATCATTCGCTTATGAGAGTTATATTTCTATTTATTTGGATACTATATTGAAAAGTGCAATTATTTTACATTCGTACATCATTGTTAGATATTTTCATTTGAATTGAAAGCGGCGTAGGTAACAGCAAGTAGTAGATTGACTGTTTTATTTATATAAGTATTTTTTTTTATAGCGCAAAAATCAAAAATAAGTCACCCAGTTTTGAGTTGTTGACCATGTAAGAAAGAATTTACTCAACAATTGTCCAAGTCTTTTCATGCTAGTTGAACAAAAGCAGAGACTGATTAAAACAAACAAATCATGTACTCTATGCGAAGAGACAACAAATTAAACAGACCAAATATGTAAAAAAATCTATAACTTTTAACCAACTACATATTACAGACAACGCCATCCGGAAAATAATGCAAAATCTGAGAATCGAATGGAAGGTAAACCAAAATGGAATTTGGATGGGCTTTTGTACCATTTTTGTTTCGTTTCTTCCACGAACCTATTTAAAGGCGCGCTGCCATTTGGGACAAAAACACTAAATAAACGGGCCAAATTAAATACCTTGAAGTAAAAGTGTGTGAGTGGGGAATTCATAGAAAAAACTGAAACAAAACCATGATGCCACAACGTGCGATAAATCAATAATTTTATGATAACCATAAGAGGAAAAAAATAAACAAAATGATAGACAAATCTATATCAATCCTGGTTCTGCGGGTGTGGAGCGTTTCAGACGAGTTGAATGTTTTTCTTAACCGATCCAGAAGATAGTACCACTGAAAACCACGCTATGGAAACGTAAATTAGCATGATCATCAGTACACACAAATCGAGCCGCCGGAGATGAATAATAATTATAACGACGCCATTTTGTTTATATACTATTAACGGGTCAGGAGTTTGACAAGGGAAATTAGATATAGATAATAACGAAAAAAAAACCCAAAACGGACAATGTGAGGAGAGAAAACGATGATGATATAAAACAAACTCTAAACTTGTAAGCCATATCGGTTCATTCTTTAACTTCAAAACGAGTTGACTACTTCCCAAGAAGCCTTAGAAGTCGTTGGGATGAACACTCGCCTGGAGAGAAACAGCACTAAAATGACCATTTATAAAAAAAAGTTTAGATAATGCATGCATACAGTATGATAAAACAACATTTCACAAATCATATGAGACACAATAGAGAAAATTGACATAAAGTCAAAATCGAGTGACTATTGGTATGACGAAACGGAAACTCGCTGGATGAACGGCTACAAAACAATAGATTTTATGTCGTGGCAGCTAGGCAAAGTCGGTTGATGAGTAATAAGGAACGTCGATAGCATAAGGGCGTGCAGTTCCTTAATATATTCTTTGCGAATACGGACAAGCAAAGTTATTATATCAGCAAACTGTACTTCCCTGTAAAATGGCTGATAAACATTATGTACTGCACAGCCAATTTATTGATTGTTATACAAGATATGGTAACGGCATTGGGAAGCCAAAAACATCGTTCCATAATGAAAACATAGATTCCGGCGTCCAGTACGTGGTGTTGATCAATCACAAAGCGTTGCTTCGTTTACACACTGCATGGTAAATGATGGGAAAAGTGACATGATTTCAAGTCTATTTCTAAAATACTAGGTTTAAAAAATCACTATATTAGAAGACTTCCATGTAATTTTTATAACAAAGTGTGCCGATGACGGACAGGTTGACAGGTTTATCAATAGCGGAAACTGATACATCTTATCAGATAGTCCAACGCCAGTCAAAACAATTTTCACAATGGAGTAAAGGAAAGAGACGAATGAACGAATTCAATCCCGTTTTACTAACACAAGGAAGTAAGCACCAGCTTAATAAAGTAATGCAATGCAAGATAACCATTTCCGAAATAGTATTACTTGTTGCAATAGGATCATCGCCGCAATGAGGCTTACGTGATGCGTGTACTGTTAAGCTCTGACCCTGATGCTAACGACTTATACTACTCACCATTAAAAACTAAAGAATCAAGAACCATTGAAGAAAGGGTCAACTGTCAGAAGGATAGAATCGGACAGGCCCTTAAAGAGCAAGTAAAGGATTTCTATGTAAACTAAGAAGGAAAAAGGATTTGAAGGATCGCGAAAGGATCGTGCGTCATATTCTCAAATTTCACTCTTCCATTGTTGCTACTCATGCTTATCTACCGTGTGTCTCATACAATATATAAAAAAACTTCGCGGTGCGTTCTATACTACAGGAACGTTATCGTAATAAACTAAATATCATACAAGTCAGCAGAGTTTGCATTCGAATCTTGTTTCAATCGAATTTCGGTAATACAATGCTATGTATTCGTTCCCCACAGTCGCGTAGTTGGGTAATTTGAGGGCGTGCCAAATTAAAAGTTGTCCGATAAATTATTGGATTATTCAAACAATTCGACGAAAATAACTACTGATTTGTCCAAATAATTACTTGTTTTTCATACTAACAAATACTATCGTATCCGAGATAAATGGCCATTGGGCTGTTCTTTGGGTTGCTGACAATCTGTTCTCTGAACCCCAAATACGAAGGAACTTAATTATCGTTTCCTCGGCCATTAAAATTAACAGGAAAAAAAAATCAAGAATACGAATGTATTTGCCAAAAAATCTGAGAAAATAAATGAGTTAACTAAAACAACAGCCAGTATTCATTAAACTTCATCTCCAGTTCGTACCATTATTTCCATACGATGGAAAATTTTAACTCGAAATCGAAAAATGAATGATTCCGTGTTTCAGCTTCAGCTTTAAGAAAGTATGACAAAGACTTGATAACATCTTAATCTCCCTCACTTTCATCTTCTGTGTGTTTATGGCTAAGAAAAACCTATACATTAATCGAAGTACGATCGAGTCATGGTAAACCACTAGAGCTTTGTCTAAGTTAGTGTGAGCCCATTTCAAAAACACGAAATACTTCAATTCCTTTAGAACTTGACGATGTCCCATCACTGTACTTCATCAAAAAAATCGATGTTTATTTCGTGGTGGGGATAGAACTAGTTCTAGCACTGGTACGGTGTATTCTAGGGTAACCGAGCGAAGCATAAGATGTTAGGCATTCGGTAAGACATCGAAATGTTTGCTTAAGTGCGCTGGAGGTTCCGAACACATAAAAGTTTACAGATCAATCTATTCAATGTGTAATAAATGTAATTGTATTTGAGCCTTCCTATTGAAACTGTTTCTTACACATAAATTGCAACCTTAAAATGAATAACAAGTGATATGTAATTGTGAATCGTAGAATTATAAATGTGAGAATCTATCTTATATAAGAAGAACGTGAAAATGAATGCTCTTCCTGCTCTATTGATGTTAGTTTCTGCAATCCTTTCTTATAGGACAACTTTTGCAAACAATTACATAATCTTTCGAATCTATTTTTGTGATCCTCATGAATCCCGTGTTAACCATCGTCATATAGTGATACGTAAAGAATTAAATGCTTTTCCCACGGTTATACAACACACTCCTATTGACACAAAAGTGATCGACGGTGCATCATATTCAACAAGCAACTTTCACCTAATAGTTACAACCCTCAAAGTACACTCCTTGCAGTAGACATAAGCATAACATAAGTGAAAAAATACTAAAATCTTCAATGTAGCAACGAAAAGTAGAAGAACACAGGAACATTGCATTGCAATTCATCACGCTTTTTTTAAATGCAGGTCATATTTTTATCCAAAGCAAGTGCGTGTACTTTACACTGGTAAAACCAAACTCTTAGGAGATTTTAGACTTTCTCGGTGTGAATGAATAAGTTTATCTAGTAAAACGAAAACATGCTAAGAAGAACATGAGACAGGCAGCGAGTCATGAATAAATAGTAAACGTTGCTCTACAGCACAAACCACAAAAAGAGAAAAACTGAAACATAATCATATAAAACCGACAAAAAGAGTAAAGACGCGAAAACGGTAGTATACTAATAGTTGACACCAACGGAAACTCCCGTTGGGTTTAGTAACAGTTATGGCACCGTTGCAGTGGTAATCTAGCATTCTTTTAGCATGGTTGGAATAAGACAGCATGTTGTGAAAAAGCGTGAGATGGAAGAAGAAGGACAAACTAAATCTTTTATGAGTGTATGGTGACTGGCGTCAAGTGCGAAGATAGAACAAGAATGAACGCGAAGTAATATTCGGATCATCAGATACAACAACTGAACTAAAACTGTTGTTTGTACGAAATAAACAAACAGACAACAAATTTCAAGAAATATTAAACGAAACAACTATACACACAGAAAACTTTAAAAACGCGATACATGTGACCAATCAAAATGACGTAGTATAAGATATGGTTAAAAAAAATAAATGACATTCGTTAGGCGCTAAACATGACTAGCCATTACACACAGTGTAATATTAAAAAAGCAAACGATGTAGGATGACGAGTAAATTACGAAACTACAACAAAGAAACGACAACTAAAGCCACCCACATATAAACACACAAACTGTTAGCATTTGGGGTATTTTTAAGGATGCTACATAGAGCAACAATAAATATGCATATATTTTTTCTTAATTTACAACAAATTGTATCGATGACTGAAGAACAGGCCCAGTGCGCGGATGCATCGAATCAGATGATATGAGCCACAGGAAGGAAATTGTCGGAGGGAAGCGAATGAACTGTGGTATAGGACGAGCAAACTGCTGAAAAATAATAGCACGAAAAACCCAAAAAAAGTAACTGTAGAACCAGGCGTACTGATATTCAAAACTGTGAATATTTTCGCCCGCAGTGTGTAATGGTCAGAGACTTGATGTGTTGCCCAAAAAGAAACAGACAACTCTGATTAATATGAAACGCTTTAATGTAATAAGAACACACGCAACAATCGTATTCTTATTACTATTTATTATTAGCTGACTAAGAATGACCCGATTAAGAGAGGCGACATGAGTGGTACTCATTTACAAGCTGAACGACTAGTTACTGACGATGATGCTGCGAACGGCGAAGCGTACAAGAATGAAGGAATTCCAGCAGAAGCTCGACGGAATGGAAAGTGTTCATAAGAAGGCCGAATGTACTGAGTGCATTGTTCTGCATAGCACAATGAATGTGATCGTAGCGGGATGTGGATGAATTTGCTGTTGAGGTGGGTTGTACTAAGGAAGCAACTAGACATAAACTCCAATTGCGTTGATCCGGGTATGGAGGTAGGATGAGTGCGTAACAGGGCGAGCCATCCAGGACACACGTGATCAGTTAACCAAATCCAAGGCAGTGCATTGACGAAAACTACTCAAGTTACGATTAATACGAGCAATGAACTATACGCAAAGGCGCATTAACGGACGTAGATCAACAGATTTAAGTGCGATATGGTGCAAAATAATATTAAAGAACATAAATAGTCATGTGATGTGTATTGAAATATTTGAAAATTTAAACCATGCATAATCGTTTGAAACACAAAGCGGTTATGCAAAAAAAGTAAGTGAATAAGTAATTGAATGAAAACATCTACAATGTAAGTAAACGAATAAGTAGAAACGTAAGGTTATACACATGCAATGCAACAAGCAAACCAACAATATTGGTAAAATCCGCCACCGAAACACTTGACACTCCCAAGGGGGTCAGTGCCGAGGGATTGAAAAAAAAGATAATACATGACGCTAGAGGGTAAATTATTGCATATTTGCCCCTCGATAGGTGACTATATACGAATGGGGGTACGAGGGGGGGTGGAAACAAAGATAAGGAGCAAATGTGCGTGGGTAATGATATGTGAAGCGAAGCAACATTAAAATACAAATAAAATTAGGAAATAGTTGTGAGCATGAAACAAGCAAAATATCAATGTAACCATAATTGTATTCGTTGAATGACAAATAAAGCATATTAAGCCTATATAGAGGACAGCAAAGACGTTTCGGATGACTCGTTATTCAACCAATCAACATTTTTGGATTGGGAAAGGTGTGGGTTCTTATTTCATTTGACTATTTTGGTCAGTTTTACAAATGTGTTTTTGAATGTGTTGTGTTCCAATTCAAACGGACAGTGACCGTTATTTGTCGTGTGTCTGTCCCTTATGTTTAGCGTGCTCCACTGACAGGTACCGAGCGTAACGCGTAACGCGTAACGGGTAGCGCAGCAAAATGTAAACATAGCCGACAACCTATGTCTGCTTCGTCGCGGGGTTTTCGTACGTTTCCAATTTAAGCGCTAAAACGCGGTTTACAGAATAAATCCAACAACCGTTTGTTGGGTGGATGAAAACCAGTGCCAAATGGACGGAAATTCTACACTAACTTGCCATGCGTGCAGAACCGATACGAAAGACCACATTTCGGTGCACTCGAAGCGAAATAGCTGTACACTGGGAGAAATGTTTCAAACATTGTTTCCGATGCTACAGGTAAGTAATGGACGCACTTGGACCGGAACGCAGTCCTTACTTTCCTGAACTCGTTTTAGATTCCCCACGAGGAGCACGGAATACCTGTGGTGCTGTGTGTGGATTGTGTGGAACACACGGTCGATGCGTATCGCTTCATGAAACTGGTGACCAGCGTGGAGAAAGAAGCTGTGGATAATGCTGCGGACAGTAGTACATCGACGGAACGTCCTGGGACCATCGCACTATGTATTGAGCCGGTCAGCATCGATGAGACAGTTTCCTACGATGAAGTTGAATACCTGTTGGACGAAGTGGATGACGTGCGCTGCGAGAGTGATTGGTCAGCGACGTCGGACGATCGGAGCAGTGCAGATAGGAGCAAACAAGCAGACGCTGGCGGTGCGCGGAGCGTCCAGCGCACGGCCCTCAAACACGTAGACTACTTTCCAACGCGGGCGAACGGAAGCAATCCCTTTCGATGCTGTGGACGAAAGTGTATGCTGACGTTTAGCACGAGAGATGAGCTAGAAAAGCATGGCGCCGAGAAGCACTGCAAACCGAAGGTGTATGACGAATCTTACGGTTACGAGTGTTATATTTGCTTCGGTCGGTTTCGGCTCCGAAAAAATCTCATCACACACTTGCGGCGCCTGGTGCGGGACTACGAGTGCCCGGTCTGCAGCAAGGTTTTCGATCGCCCGAAGGAGAAGGGACAGCACATGGCTGCAGAACACCAAGCTTATCTGCAGTCCGTCCGAAGAAAGTGCTACTTGCTCGAGGAACAGCAGCTGAAAATATGCTGCGGATGCGGCGAGCGCTACGAAACGGTCGACGAGCTGCTCGAGCACGGTTTGTCCGTCCACGCACAGCACCCGCGCAACGAAGACGCCGGTTACGATTTTCAGTGCGGTGTGTGCTACAAGTTTTTCAAGAACCGCATCTGCCTCCGCCAGCATCAGACGGCCGTGTATCGGGCCAAACCGTTCACGTGCGTTCGGTGCGGCGCCGCTTTCGATTGTCCGTCGAAGCGACAAGCCCACGAGAAAACGCATGAAGTTGATCGTAGGTTCGTGTGCTCGGAATGTGGGGCTTCCTTTAAGACGGATGCGGCACTGCGGGGACACCAGAAAATACACGGAGAGCGTACGCTACGGTGTGATACTTGTGACCACCGTGTGCGCACCAAGCACCAACTCAAGGAGCACATGCTACGGCACGGATCCGAGCTACCGTTGTCGTGTTCGGTGTGCCCGAAGCGGTTCCGGATTCGCTCGAACCTCGTTAGCCATTTGCGATCGCACACCGGTGAAAAGCTGTACCCCTGCCGATTCTGTGACCGGCGCTTCGGCTACGTCAGCGACCGACGGAAGCATGAACGGTCCCATACCGGAGACTATCCGTACAGCTGCGATTTATGTGCAAAAAAATTTCATCGACCATCGGCTCTCCAAACGCATCGACAGAAGTGTAGCGGTGGCAAACGTTCTGCCTTGGTCAAACCATAGTCCTTTGTAATACCCCAGAAAGCCACACCACAAGATGCAAAACAGTAGGTTCCATAGTACCATTCCTATCCTGGTTCCAGTTCGGAGAAGCGAAGATAATCCCGTACAAGTTGTGGTAGAATGCATCCCGCTTTGACCACTTTTACATTTAACGCATCTCATTGTTGTTATTCTTGAAGTCCCAATATTATTTAATATATTTGAGTCAAAGATTTACTTTGACCCCTTTTCGAAGGCTATAACCAGCGCCTATCAGTGTGTCGGGCTACCTCTGATTCCTGTGCGATAATCACTCACTCTCGCTTTCGCCGTGGACGACCCACATTGCCTGACCTACATAACACGTGTGCTTCGTCCGGGGCGAAAACATTTGCAAGGACGCATAATCGAAACGCTCCCCCCCTTGCTGCTCCGTATCGCGCGGAAGGAAAGGCCTGTTGTGTCGGCCGCTCCCAACCGTCCTCCAGGACCGTGCCCGCAAGGCCGGAGCTCCTCCGCTTTGTGTTTCTCAAAATGCTGAAATATGCCCTCCAAAACCGTTATCGGTCACTGCAGTGGCCGTGCACCACCTATCGCTTATCTGTCCCGCAAGCTCGCTGCTGTTGCTGCATCTTCACTGCAAGCCGTCGTGCATCCGGCACACAAAGGAACTGACACACTAACGCACCGAGGCAAACACGCACACCTCTAATGGTGGTCACATGGAGGCTTGTTGGGGGGCCACTTGGTGTTGGGGGACGAAAATAAGTTCAACATTTTCGGGTCTTTCCGCCCGCTTTCGGCGCACATTCGGTGGCGGGTCATCGAACCCGCGACAGCTGGCATTCGGAACGATACGGTGCCCTGGGTGGGGTGGGTCGCCCACCAGTAATCTATACTGGTCCCGACCGGGCTGGTTCTTGGGTGTCTGGGTGGGTGGTGTCACCCAGTTTTTTTGCTCCTTTTCCCCAAACCAAAGATGATTGGCCGTTTTCGGACAGGGTGTTACGATTCCTGTTTTTCACTTTCTACAAGATAATGAGGGAGCTAGCACGATAGAGTCCTCCCCGTCGGGGGGGTGCATATATCTTTTTGCACCGAAATGCACTTTGCGAAAGTCAAAGTCTGTCGCGCATAGCGTATCTACTCAAATAAGAGTACCTGCTGCGCGCGGTACAATAATCTCTCGCGGTCCCTTTCGTCATGGAATATTCCACCGGGGGAACATTTATTGTTTCGACCCACATTCTGGCCCGGCCGGCCAGTGCTAGGAGGCTCCATGTGTTGTGTGTTACATTACGCTGTGTCTCGACTGTATTACGCCGGGAGCTTCAGATCACCCTCCAGCTCGAGCGAAATATGGGGCGAGCTAAGAAAAAAGACGACCACCTCTGGCCAAAGCACCCTCTTAGCACCTGGACGCGATCGGCGTTGGATTGCATTTTGCAGACGCGCTTATCTCATTGCCTACCGTACCCTAGTTGTAACGCCGCCCGCTGCACATACGGCATACGGCGGGCCCGGCCATCATTATATTGTTGTTTTCTTTTTATTTCTGGAACAAATTGAGGTCATCTCGAATCGGATGGTCGTCTGAAGGATTTACTTGCGCTGTTCTTTTTCTGGATTAAGGTTTTTTGTGCTCGGCTTCTGCGACGGTGGTTGGATTTTCTTGTTTCTTTTCTATCGTTTACTATTATCAAGAGCCAGTCACTTTGGCCGTTAGGTGCATTTACATCATCACGATTGTAGACGAGTGCACCAATAGGCTACCGAAGTGGTAATATTTTGGACCACTGGAAAATTGTTTAAAACTCCAGAAACTGTTGGATTCGTCTATTTCAGTGAACTTTAATCAGGCAATACACCGCTTTGGATACAATCCTTCGGGTGTCATAGCCAGCAAAACCGGAAGTAGTATCCCATCCAAAGACGATCCCATCCAGACGAGTGTCCCACAGTCCGACAGGAACCGTCAAATGCTAAATTATTCAAACCGTTCACACTTGACCCAATTTGCTGCCACCGATTCGCCCTGTTCGGCGTCGTGCATTTGGGTTGCGCTGGTCACGAGCGATTCCGACAGTGCTAGGCTGGAGCTGGAGCAGAACCCTAAAAAGCTTCAACCAGCGGGGTTTGGGAAAATGGTCGCCCAGACAGCCGCACATTGTTCGCAAACCTTTCGTTTACTTTCTCGCTCGTTGGACCTTAGTTCCATCACGAACTGACTGAAAACGGGAACGCTGCCCGAAAGGTCAGTGGGATTGGCAGCAGACGGTTTCGGTTGTGAAGGTTAAAGCATAAAAGAAGATCGTTTCCCTTTGGCAAAATGAACAACATGTCCATTCACTAATTCCATTTCGAGTCACTCAGCTTCTAACCAGAATAGAATTAAGTCATAGAAAATATCGAATCCTCAAAAAAGGGGTGGCCCTTCTTACGAAAGCATTACTCATTGGTAAGACCTGCGTTGAACTTACGACCCTGTGACCCAAATTGGATCACCTACGCTTTCGTCGCCGTATAACGTCTCAACAGGACCACAATGGAAAGAAATAAAACAAGAATAATCATCACAGAAACCAAATGATTCTAAAAATAATCTGGGCAGTTTGGGAACAATTCTGTATGCTTTGTATGCTGTTGAACCGCATTGACGCTTGCCATCCATCCTGACCTCTGAAAAGATCCTAAAACACTTCTCAGTCATCAGCATAAGTGATTTAATCGCTGCTCGTCGAAATACGTCACTTCGCACCCATTCATTATGCTCTCCTCTCGACCTGTCTCTCCCTCTGTCCCTCTCTATCTCTCCGGGGCGCCTTTGTGCGGCACTGATCGGCGCGGGGGTATGCCCTTCCGTTGTGCGTTGGCCCTGATGGCGGCCAATGTTTAGCATTGAAATGGCACCATGGCCGAAGTGAAAGCGCGGTGCCCGGCGCCCGGCACGTTATGTCAGCCTGGGCGGCCGTCACCCGGCTGTTTTGCACTTGGCACTTGGCCGGCTTAGTCGCTCGCCGTGTGCGCGATCCTAGGCGGTAAGCGGTGTCTCCGTGGCAGTAGGTTATGTGGGCGCCGCCGGTGCAGGAAATTAGCTTTGTTTTCTTTCACTCAAGGGGGTGTTACTATAAAATTGCCGTTAACGGCCGAACAACTTTGAACCACTTCACGCAACGGTACTTACGCAGTTTGCCCGTCGATTCGACACCCTCGGCCAGGATAACGAGTTCAGTGCTAGTAATTGTCTAATGAGTGTTGGGTGTACTGGAAAGCCGATCGAGTTACGGGATTACGGATTTTGAAGCATGATCATTCGGTCAAATTATGCAATTTAAAAATAAAACAAACCTGCGCCGTCTTTAAGCCTCGGTTTATTCTCTTTTTGTTTTCGTCCTAATGTTTGCTTCCTTTGTTCGATTTTGCTGTATTTTCAAGCTGTTACATATTTCTGTTGCTGTTTAACTTAGTTATCGGTATGTGTCTTCATATATTTTTCTATTTGTGAGTTTTTCAAATTTAATGTTTCAAGTGGTTACAAAAGGGTTTCACGCATTTCGCTCCGTTTTCCCTCATGCACCACTTTCCGTTTTCCACGGGCTGGTGCAATGCAAACGGATGGAAATGCCTCGGAACCACCACCTGTGGGTTGAGCGGAAGTGACGGCAGAGAACGAAAAAACCGGAAAAATAAAAAAAGAATCCACGGTCGTGCCTGGTCGGGTGTCCCACATTCGCGTGCCACATTTAGCTACACACACTAAGTGCCTGCTGGCCACCCGTTAACTCCTCGTCCGCCATTGCGCGGTACGCAGGTGCTTTGTGTTTTTTTGGCGCAAAATGGCAGCCGGCGTGCCGCTCCGGTAGTAGTAGCAACGTGGGCTCACTTCCCTGGAAGGTTCTCCGGCGGGGGTTGGCTTTCCCTATTCGGCACGAGTCATTTCGATTTTTCTGGTCATTAGCAAATAAAACACTAGGGGAGCCAGAGGGCCACTATAATCTATTTACTTTTCTGGTCGCCGTCGGTAAACACTTTCGGCTCTGGCGTTCTCTCGGCCGGGATCGTGCGAGCACGGAATTGAGCATATTTTTTTCTGTCACTGTCCTCACACTCTGGGTCGCGGAGGGCCACTATCTGCTGACCTACTTTACAGGCAATGTCTGGGCCCCGGTACTGCGGCCACGCACCGTAAACGGTTCCGTTGATGTTCCGTTGGGTCCTCTTTCTCTCTCCCGGGCGTGAATTTTGGGACCGCTTGTCTCGTCGGTTTGGGGTCCGAACGACAGTTGTGACCCATCGAATGGAACACGTTCCTGTCGCAAAGAGAGGGTCAATTTCAGGCCGCACAAAAATAGACTTCGGGGTTCGGGGTGGCCCGTGTGACGGGTGCTGACCGTGGCCGTGGTGGACCTCTGGTTGGAGTACATAAAGATGAAGGAAAATGAACGATATAAAAAATAGTAAAATAATGCTCGGATGCTGGTTGTGGCCCGGGCGACGGCACACGTCACGCTGGGTGCATGTCGACGGACAGCAGCATATGGTGCGGGAGTGTCGACAAGATTGATGGCCGTACCCGGCCCCGCGCCAATAACCGGTTTTTTGGGGTCAATTGAGTGTGCTTCTTTCTTTCTGTTTTTCATTTGGTTTTGGTGAATGTTGAATGTTCTTTTCCGTTTTTGTTGCGTTTCGAGTTTTGTGGCACGAAGACGCCCAAAAGCGAGAGAAAGTTTGGGCGGCATCTGAAGAGTTTGTTTGTTTGTTTGTTTGTTTATTTTTTATGTTATTTATTTTTCCATTTTAAACTGTGAACACGAGACACGAGAGCGGGTAAAGCCGGGCCCGACGGATGACGACGATGATGATGACGGTTATGGGAAACGGAAAATTATTCAACCCATCCCCATTGGGCCAAACGGGGATTACGAGAGACATTTTGGGCCACCCGAGGTGATGATGATGACGGGGAGAATGGTCACGCTGTGCCGTAAGAAATGCTCTCTACCGTTAATCGCCTTCTTGTTTAAGGATTGTGTAACGCTTCTGGAATGTGAAATTCCGAGGCATCGGTCTTTTTGGTTTCTGAGCGACTCGGGGCGAATGATATAAGTTCTGTAGCTCAAGAATGTTCTTAAACTTATTATAGGATATTCTAGATGGGATGGTAGCATTACGGGAGAAACGAAACATTGGGAACACACTTAACAACTGTTACTGTTTAAACTGGGGTTCTGTTTAATAAGCACAAACTGAGCGTAGATAGACTCTGTGTTTTAATTATTTGGTTTTCATCATCATTATTAAAACTACACAAAAATGTGGTTCATTTAGTGTATAAAGATGATTTCGTAAACCATGCCACCGTAAGCTTAACTTTAGCTTGGTAAATTTCAGGAATTGATCCCAAAAGAGGAATAAAACAGCACCGTAGCACAAGTTGGGACACCGTTACCGAATGCTGCGAAAGGGGATAAAGTTAAAATTGAACCACGTTTACTGCTGCAGTGCGCCAGTCACCCCAAACTGCGCAGTTGAGAAATTCGCGCAAACGCGCCCTATTTAGGTCAATCGTAACGTGGAACCCAGACATAGGCGCGTCCCTCTCGCCGTGTGCTGCTGCATCCGGTCGGTGCATTCTGCCGTAAATGGTGCACAAGCTCTTCTGTGTGCGTCGAACCAGAAACTGGCCCACTTTTCGGCCCACCGCACCGAGCGACAAGAACCGAGACACACGAACCGAGTGCGCCGGCCATTATGTCATCATCATCGCTCGCGCGGTGTGTGGCAAAGAAAGTGATGGCTGCTTTCCTGTTTCGTTGTTTTGCAATGTTGGTTAAATTGTTCGTTGTTTTAAGTTGCATGAGGGTAATTGTAAGAAGGCCAGACAAATGGCATACCGGGCACCGCGTGCAGTCCGTTTGCATCTCTCTTACTATTTTTAGTAGGAAAATTAGATTTAAACAATGAGATCACTAGGCAACTGGCCTTTGGGCTTGTTTCAGGAACAGCAGCAGCAGCGGTTTATTGTGGGAAATTGCGTTGTACGAAGCTGTGTGATCGCTGCATATAGATTGACCAAGAACCGTCGAGATGCAATTGCGCTTTAGTTTGAGGGTTTTACTGTTTTTCTTTCTTTCTTCGGAGCTGTTCTAGTTTAAAGTTTACCAGTTCTTGCTATTGGTGCCCTTTTCTTTTGCTTTCTTTCTTGTTTTCTTTCTTCCACCACTTTTTCCATTTTCTTTTGCACTGCTTTGCTGTTCCTCTGCTTTCTTATCTTTGTTTCTGTTTTTTTTTCGGCTGATTTTATCCTTCGTTGCTACCATTCGTTTTTTTATCTTTCTCTATTTTGTTTGGCTTCAAAATTGGTTTCGGTCGTGAAAGTTGAGCATAACTTCCCGGCGACGGCGACGGCCGCTGCAATTTACCCGGGCACAAAATGGCAGTGAGTGTCCCTGAGTGAGTTGCATCAGTGCAGTGCCGAAGAGGGAAGAAGTGAAAAACGGAAAACGGCACAAAAAAATCTGACCTAAATTAAATTGACGGGGGATCAGCACTGGGCGCTTATCTCTCTCTTTCGCACTCGCGCCGTATGTTTCGACCTGGTATGGAATATGTTTAACTTTCGTTCTTTGTTTGGGAGACAGAATTTCTTCTCGCTCCGTGGCCACCGCCACAATCGTTGGCGTTCGGGGCCCTCGTTTGCTGGGCTTCTGGGTCAACTGGCGGCTGTTGTCGCTGTAGCTGCACCGAGCAGACACACAAACTGCAGACCACGTGATGCATAACGCCCAGCCAACGGATGGCGGTCAACGAAATGGCGAGGGCACCCTTTTCTCCCGGCCACCCTGAATGCACCGCAGCCATTTTCCTTTTGAAGTGTGGAAAGCGTGTTTGCTGGTAAATTTGACCGAGCGTCGTCTTTTTTTTGTTGTTCCTGCACCAGACCCTGCGCCGTTGATGGAAATGTTCTGTAAGCTGAGTGCGCACCGTTTGTAAGTCAGTCGGGCCACCAATATATACTCTTCACCGTACATCGCGGCCGGCCGGCGGCGTCGTTACCGTTTGTCCTTAATGGTTCTATCTGTGTCAAGGATTGCGACCAGAAGACCAGAACAAAGACCGACGTTTCTGCCGTCATACTGTGATGAATCTTTTCATTCGTGTCCGGTTGATCTATAATGTCATAAGCTGTTAAAATTTGCGAAACATTCTGTACGGCGGAAATAGCACATGGACTTTTCCGTTGTTCATAATAAGTGGGAATTATGGTTTAGATTAGTTTGAGTTTAAATGATAAGTGGCGGATGTCGCAAAATGAACGTGAAAAGGGTATGAAAGCAAACTACGACACGAAATATTATGTTTTAAAAATTATTAATAATTATTCCTTGGCATAACTCCGATTTTCATTTAGTATTAAATGATCATGATACACTTCTAAGTTTGTGTCCTTCGGACGGAATGTAACCATATAATGTATTCTTTTAATTTTCTATTTTATGTTTCGATTGTTGTGCAGTTTTAAAATAATACGAGATTGCAATAATTGAACTGCATCCATTAAATATTAATGTGGTGGAAAAGCATAATCTACTTAGCTTATCTATCTACCCGGCTATAGAAGTGGCCCCGAAATACTTGGCATTTTTTTGGTGAAGCATTTTCTAGCGTCCTTGAAGGGCATCATAAATTACTACGTTGCCTTCCTGGCGTGATCGTTACACTATGAAAGATTTGGTCCATCAAGAACTCTGGATTGAAGTCGAGCAATAAAGTCATCTTTCGTCGAGATACATAAAAAATATACCGAGCAAACGTCTTCAGTTCACTATCGGACCAGTGTGCGGTGATCATTCACCGACCGGAAGCACATTCATCAGTCGCGATCGGCCTTTCTGGCCATCTGCTTCGAGTGCCAAGAAGGGCACCCAAAGGCCGCCCAAAAGGTACCGTCGAAAGCATCGCTACCGCGGAACTGCGTCGTAATCAATTAGATTGCGTCGCGTGAGGCCTACTCGAAGCGGACAGGATGACATCAAGGATCTTATTTATATTTCGCTCACTTTCGCCGTTATAAAAATACTGCCACAACCGCACACAGCAGGGCAGCGAGACATTTGCAACGATAGGCGCGCTCGAGCCGCTGTCGATGGGGCAGCGATGGGTCCATGATGAGCTGGTAATTTCTAAATCCGCGCGAAGAAACGAAACGTACTAAAAATAGTTCGACTCCCCGCTCCCCGTGACGCAGATTCCGTGGGGCGCTGGGAAAGGATCGGACCAATGGGGGCCTGGCCAGGGAGGCGACTTCGGGCGGTGACGAGCTGTTGCAATTATGTAAGACGTCTTTCGCTTGCTTCGAACGGATTGTGAAATCCATTTCTCTACACGAGCCGCACTCGTTTCGGGCCGGTTCTGGTCGGAGGGGGTGGCTATTTTCGGGCCGATCGCTAATTAATGAACCACAAACCGACAACAACCATGACCACCACCGAAAGCGGAGACTGTTCTAAACGATTTCACAACAGAGTCACAATTTTTTGCTTACTCATTGCAATGCCGTTTTGCGCTGAATGGACGCGTGCTGGCGATTGCCCCCATGGTGCGGTCAGCTGATGAGCATATGAGCATGCTGCCGGGAAAGAAAGTGAAACAATGAGAGGCAGTCTACGAAAGTAACAATCTGCTACGATAATGTACACATTATGTCATTAGATCGTGTTAGATCATGCGGATCAAGGTAATGTAAATTTAATAACTTGCCATAAGATTTTTCTTGCAACTAGAGCACAATAGTTAAGTAAGTAAGTAAGCTTTCTGATAAAGAACTACACTAAGGAAAATACACTAAATCTACAGACTTTTATCATTTGCATGTTAGCGCAGCTGCCCTTTCGAAGTGTAAATGCCCTTAAAAAGAAAATTTGTTGGAAGCCGAGCAAGTTTTGTATTATTGAAAAAATGGGTGCCTCGTTTATTTGAAAGTGATATGAAACAGTGAGTATGAAAAATAAAAAAACTCTTTGCCGATAACAAATTTTTAATCATCTTATAATAATAGTTTTTAGAAGTTTTTTCAATAATTTTGTATCATACGGTCTAACGGTAAATTCTGTTCTTTGCTCGAGTCAACCGGTCGGTTTCTTGACCCTCTTGTTCCGGAATAAATTTCCACGTTTACTTGAAAAGGTCACCAACAATCCGTTGAGTATATCCCATTTATGGATCGTCAAAATTGGTTCTTGGTCAGACAGACAGAAACAACCAAATACAGAAGTTGAGCCGCCAAAAAAAGGGAATAGAATTTCACGCCACAAACCGAGTTCTCTTTCTTCTGCACCATTTTGCGCCCGTTTCGCTAGATGTAAATTAGTGCCAGAATGTAGATTTGCTCAAGAACGTGGCAACATGCAGCTGAAGACGCGCGCGTCGCGCAAGAATGCTCTGGTTCGCGACGGCAGCCCGCTAAACAGGTTAGCACCGCGGCGTGACCTTGCTCCGTTGGCGTAATACTTGCGCTTCCCCGCGCTGCGCTGGCCCGGGCGTGGTTGGATTGCGAAACGCGGCGTATGATATTGAACTAAATTTAAATTGCTACACCGTTGCTTCTCCCCCCGGTCGAGCTAGAAAGTGTGGCGCGTAAAGAAGGTTCTTCTCCGCGCTCCACGCTTTCTTCCGCGCCGCGAGCATGTCACGGCGCGGGATCTTCTATCTTCGCCGCGTTGCGTTGGCTAAGATTGCATAACCTTAACGCTCTACTCTACGTTCGTTTGTGTGTTCTTTTCCCGCCCAAAACAGATTGTAAGCATAGCAAAGAAACATAAGTCACACACATATACGCACACATTCTCGGGTGAACTTCTACGATCGCTGCCTGAAGGAGTGGGTTTGGGCTGGTAGCACTTGATCGTGAGTGTGGAATGGCAACGTGATCGATTCGAAAGGACCCGATCGGGGATCGGCACCAATGCACGTGGCTGACGATGATGATCATGTTTTGCTATGCGATTGCGCAACTTCGTGCGAACGAGCATCGAATCGGGTCTCGTGGCCCCAAGGCTACGACGGGACGAATTAACCATGTCGGAGATAAAATTCTTCACAGAATACCGAAATCGCAAGCCGAGCCGAGCCGCACCGAATGGAATCTAGGGCACGGTGATGGACTATTTTTACGACACACAGGAAATGGCGAATTGTTTTGGTTTTCCTACACCGATGGAAGCTGAAGCCGCGTGACGATGTGACCGTATCAAAATCACACGTCAGGTTGGTTTCACATAAATTACATACATTTCATTTCCATGCAAATTATATCATACTGTAAAATAGGCAATCACTAACCATAAATAGAAAATGATAATATTCGCTCACAATCAATGCAGTGAAAAAGTCGGCTAGGGCAAATTTTTCATTAAAAAAAAGAATTAGATTAAAAATTTTAAATAAAATAAAATAAATAAAAATGTAACAACTGCATTTCTTTTTAAGTACACAGACATAGTGTATGTAAATGATTATGAATTAAAAAAAAAAATTGTCAGCACTAATAACGAGGAAAACATATTGTGAATGCTTGCAACGTGTACCGGTGTACCTATTGCATTTCACGTGCAGTCGGTAAGCCTGGTTGCACTTATCCCAAGGACAACGTAACGGTGCCTCAATCGCAGCACTTGACATTAATCACTAAACAACCCGCGTAATGTGTCATCGCCAGCGCGCTTTCGAGCACCGTGACCGTTGGACAGTGAAAGGGAGTGCACGAGCCTTTGTTGTCTCCTTCTACTCGCAACCCCCCGGAAACCGTCGGAAGGAGAAGGGAACCAAGAAGCCACAACAAACAGCGTCTTCCTTTTCGTCTAGTGAGAGACCCTTGGGATGGGTAAACCTTGACAACGACGTAATATCGAGCAAACGGTGACCAACGGCTACTTAGATCGCGATACTTAAACAAAACTTCCACAAGCCTTGCCGGATGCTTGTGTTTGTTTCAAGCGATCGTCGATCGTTCGTGGCGACTCAGAGGTACTCGACGACAGCTCGACAAATCGAGCGCGTCCGCAAACTGTCGGATGTTGGCTTCGGGCACGCGCGAAGCCCTCGCGGATCGCTTCACTTGTCTGCCCGCTATCGGTGACCGTGCAAGGGATTATCGAGTCTAAAGTGGTGTTGCGTATTAATATTAGTGACTCTTAATAGCATTCACTTGTGTAGATCCTTTCGAGCGCTCAGATTCGGATCGCTTATCATTCATTGTTTCTGAGAACTATTTTTAGAGCCGCAGAGCTTCTTTTTTAAAATGAGTTTATAAAAGTTTTTTCATCATGTCGGAAGGGAACTGGAATCAATACATCTTGATGGTTTTGTCTGTACTTTTAAGGAAACAACGTTTCCCTTTTTAACTCATGCTGGACTTAAGTTTGTAGATCCCTTTCAAAGTATCAGACTATCGTTATGATTTTAAGTGAAGACCGTGCTGCCGAAAATGGATTTCAGCTGTAGCTGCCTATGCCCTTCTAGAAACACTAGCCCTGCTTGACTGAGTGACACCACCCATGGGCAGCATTCCAGGAGGAATAGAACGCGATTCACGACAGCCCGTTGAAGGTCCGCTTGTTGACGGCAGCGGTGTAACGGTTGTCGCTAAAGGTAGTGTGCGGGTCTACTACGCCGCACCTAGCGCGGTGCCGTTGGGGAGGTCAGTAAACATCGGCGGGCGGGTGAAAACTGTTGTTTTCATTCAGTATAAGCCCCCTGCGGAGGTAATGGTGAGTGGCTGTTGTGCTCGCTGTCCACTCTGAACCGGTGTCTATTACACGCCAAGGTAGTTGAAACCTTCCGCAGGCGCGTGTAGTGCTTGCTCGTGGCGTGTATGGGTGCCAGTCATTGTTGACCGAGTTTGTTGTGATGCTGAGTTGGTCTGACGCGACAACACATGTACGACCTGAAGGCGAGTAACGGTAAATTCTACTTTTCCGTTCGCGTCTCGGCCTTGCCAATGAGCGCAACGATGAGCGGCCGTTAGTAGCCACATGTGGACGTGGCACTCACTCGGCTGTCAATGTCGAAGATGGTTGCGCGCCAAACGATAGTTAGGAAGATAAGATGTGGATTTGGTATTGTTGCCAGTTTTCTGAGTAAATTATATATTTCACGCCATTTGTTTTAGAGTTTGTCAAGTTACACATTATTTTACAATATAGGTGATTTTTGCTGTGTGCCAACTTATGAAATAAAATTTTTAAACTATCTAAAACGCGAAAAAATTAAGGTACATCTTGATCAACTGATCTGCAAATGTCGAACGTAGAATACTAAGTGGCGCAATGAAAGCAATTAGGTATGACGAGATCACAAGTAATCACACGAAAATAGCCAGACTCGGCCAGTCATCGGCTATTTTCGGAGAGCATCATGTAATTCAAGAAGAACAGCTAATTCAATGTACCTGACTTCAGATCGGTGACAATACGCCACGTTGGCGTCGAAAAATTGAATGAAAAATCAAGCTTGAAGAAGCGTGGGAAGATATGAAAATATAGAAAAGCGGAAAGGAAAAACCAAACACCCGTACACACATGCGAAGTGTTTTTCATGCTTAGGCGAACATGTCGTAGTTGGTCACAAGACACGATTTGTCACGCAGTATTTTAAGTAGGTTGTTGGCCGATGAGCAACAACAAAACTGTAGTTTATTGTGCTGTTTCGCTAGCAATGAAATGATGATCACGGTTTTACCCATTTTTTTCTTCGTGATTTCGTTTACTTAGGTTTCGTTAGTGTCTGGCACACGGTAATCTTATAATCTGATGAATGCCCGCCGTAAACAGCAAAGGTGTGCATTATCATTGAAATACCTACAACATGTGATTACGAAGAGAATAAAATTAACAACAATTTATTGTTATGTTTATAGTGTGCCTTGTAGCTCATTGATTGTACGCGTATAAAAAAAGAAAAGAAAATAAAACAAATGATTGCTGATTTATTTAACTCGATATATTAAATATTTGGTAACACTTCTATAAATAGGCCTCGCAAACCAAAATAAAGTCACTCATACTGCATAAAGTTTATTCAAAATGCTAATTTGGTATAATTAGTTAAGATTATTTCGCTTTACGCATTGAACAAAAATGGAAATGGTGGCTCAAAGAATCGAATTTTTGGAAGTACTTTAAGCTCCAACAACCAGGCGTCTCCATCAAGTCCGGTTCCACGTCAACATAGAGTTGTCGTTCTTCACTCGATACACCGGTGCTCGAGGGGCAAGTCGTGAAAGTTTTGACCCAGTGACTCGGTGCCCTTTCTCAATGGCACGGGTTGCGACGCCAACCTGGGTCGCCCTTAGCCCGCCGCAGCGCAACGCCGACGCTCCATTATGATGCGACCGAAAGTCTCCACGAGGGCTCCAGCGGAAGCCAGCTACCGTAACGGATGGCTGTTGTAATGCTCCTCGAATGGGTATGTACTTCGAACTAGAGCACCGCAGCGAAAGTCTATCTTCGTGCGAAAAGCCTCGGTGAAGATGAAAATATGCAAACCCGAGCAAAGAAAAAAGGAACAGAAAAAAACTTATGTTGTGAAAGTCGGCGCAAAGGAAAGTCGATAATGAGGGAGTAGTGTGCGGCTTTAACTTCACCCTTGTCCAGCGAAGGTCTTGGTCTCGGTTCGCACTGTGCACGGTGGATTTGGATCAAGGTTTTGGGGAATTTAATTAAACAATTTAAGCGTTGAATAAAGTGTATCTAAAGAATAGTGAATCGTACAACGAAGAGGTTTGAAACGGGAATTGACAAAATGATTGCCAATAAACTCAGGTCAGCCATGTGTCGAAAACGGGCCTAGTAATGCTCACTTCAGCAATCTGTGCCAAACTCGGACCAGAAAGCGAAGTGGAGTCGAAGACACGAAAAGTGCATGCAATGGGAAAGCGGTTCGGAAGTTTCTCTTTTTATTCCCATCGGCGCGTGTGGAGTGTGGCGCTGCGAAACCGGGCCACGGTGCTACGAGGAGGAGTGTAACATTATTACCATCACCAGAAGATTACTTCATATTGGCTGGGCGGCCTGGGCGCCTCCGTGCTGCCTGTGCGCTGCCGTGTCCGTTCCAATTTTAGGGCCCTGTTACGGGAGAAAGCGACTGCCAAGCGTGAGCCGTGTCTTCGCGTCTAATAATCTTCGTTTATCTCCCTTTCTACGGAGCATCCGACCGATAGGAGCGGAAGGCGATACCGAACCTCACCGGAGCTCAAGTTCGCCCCTTTGATGGTGGGGAATTTGAAGCGCCACGAGGCTGAATGTGCAGCGATATGAGAGAAATGAGGCTCCGGCGTCTTGCGAGATGATTACAGTAACGGCCGTGACAGTGGGAAATGTGCACTTTCTAAAAAATAAAAACACGGTGAACCAGAAACGATTACGCTCACGGAAACAGACGGACGGACTAAGATGATCATGGGCTGAATTGGTAGATTTCAGTAGAAGTCCATTTAATCAAACTATGACGTAGTAGAAGAATCCAAAACTTCTGAAAATTTAACTTAAGAGGGAGATTGGCGTTGAACTGGAGACTGAACTGGTTTGAGCAGAATATTAGTAGATCCGGAGGATCGTTGATCGTTGCTTATATCTGAGAAAGGTATGAAAAAACTGGGTTATTGCTTCTTAAGGTTTAGATATAATTGTTTTAATCACACTTTAAGCTTTTGGATCAATTGACATTTTTTGTAAACTTAATTTTTTGGCTTTGCCTTTCTCTCTCTCTCTCTCTCTTTTTTTGTTAGCGATAGGGTGCGAGTTTTGAGATAATGAAATTGAAGGGATTCGTGAGGATCTTAAGGAAGGATTATGATTCATTTCTAGAATTTTTCTAGAAATATTTTTAAATGCCTATGTTCTTGTTTTGTTTCAATTTTCTTTTGTTTCTTAATTTATCTTCAAACAGTTGATATTGATATTCTGTTTCTCTTATCAACTGCAAAACTGTCAAAAATAATTGGATTAGGTATAGTAGCACTTGTAGGTCACAAAAACAGAACTGGGAACATTTATAGCTGTACACTTTAAGGAATGACAAATATGCGCTGAGAGCGCATCGGAGAAAGGAAAGACTTTCGCGCACCGGACAAACGAGGGGCAACCCGTAAGAGCATAAGAGAAAAAGAATGGCACAAACCGAAAATTAAAGTGAAAACCCACCGACCGATTTCGCGCAACATCACGGCGGCGGTATCAACGGCGTACATCGCAGGCACGAGGGGCGGATCATTTGTGTAATAATTTGTAATTTGTTATGAAAGTGAAGCGAAAGCGAACGGCAATCTCGGGCCAGAGGATCGCGGGAGTTATGCTGCGTATGCTGGGGGCTTTTGCTTTCTCAGGTAGGAGAAACGGAAAGAAAAAACCGCTGACCATTCGGGCGTTGCAGTTCCAGTTTTGTCTAATTATGAGTTAACATTTTCCCAACTGTGCGCCTGATAACCCGAACGAAAGAGTACGCAATCTCGTATGCGTTTGTGTAAAATGTCTAAGTGCAAATAAAAGTATGTTGTTTTAAATTTCCTACGAGCTGTATACACAATAAAATGGTGACGATCGAGAACAAGTTAGAAATGATAGTTTAGTTATGAATACTTTATATTACTAAATTCACTTTGTTAATTATGTTACTTCAGTAAAAACTATCCGTAATTGTTTAATAAGTGCCATTTGGCTTTGTTTTATCATGCTCACGAGTGCGTAATGTTCTTTTATCACGCCAATCAGGGCGCTTTTTACCAAGTTTATCTTTTCCCATGCGAAAATCGTTAGAAAATCAACCTTTTCACGGTCGCACACATGGGGCGAAACTTGACCTCGAAACACACTCACGATCGCACTCGCGTGAAATCGTGAGTGAAAGTGTTCTAAATCTGTGCTGGCAAGAAGCAATGGCAGAAAGAAAGAGGAGAAATGAAAATTGAGAACCGGTTCCAGCAATGGCTGCCGATCACGAATGCTGCTTGTCTGCCCGTTGGCCTCATTTTACCGTGGGGGCACTCTAGCATTATGCTCGAACCCCATTCACCCGGTCGTGCGTTCGTTTTTACCTTCTGTTTCTGCGCCTTTCACCATGCTCAGCAGTCGTTTTCCATTTTCCAGTAGTTTGAGGTAATTTTCCGTCTCGCAAGCGCACCATTAAGGCGTTTCAAGACGATATGGGTTTTTTGGTACTTTGTTCTAGTTCAGGCGACGGTAACATGCAAAAAGTTATGTTCGACAATTCGTTGTAAAGTTCGTTCTTGTTGTGGTATATTTTATCTTTCTGTCAAAGTTCAATTAATAGTCCTCTTTTATCAGACTGAAAATTGAGCAGGCGTTGCGCATTTTGTATTGTTTTTAAAAAAATTTATAAATTATGTTAACTAATACATTTCTCAACCGTCCCTCGTATGAATAATTTTGATGATTTTCAAAATTAACGTTTATTAGTTTTCGTTATATAATTTTTATTTTTCAATATGTTTTCCACTTTTTCAGGATCTTTCTTTTTCTTTCATTCGTTAGGAAAAAAGAAAAATTTTAAATATACTAGAAGAACCTTGGGCAAATACGTTCGGCTGCGGTTTATTAGGTCACTTTGGTCATAAATCATCATGCGCTTCGTTCTGGTTTGCGTCGGTGTCGTGGCTACTACTTGCTATTCGTTTTCGTTGAGCCGTTTAATGTCTTCTGAGCACTTCTGACGTCTTTCAATGGCCCATACATAATGATCTAGTAAACGATCGGGCCAGTAAGTGAGCTGATCCTGGCGGGCATGTGCTGCCGTAGGTGCCCGTTGCAAACGCTTTTGCTAACGATAACTGCTTAGCTGCGGTTACACTCTGGTCGTTTTTTTTTAAAGAGAACACGATATTTTGATTTTTGATTAGTTTATTATTACATCTAAAGCATAGAAAATTCCTGTTTAATTAGTTAAGTATATTAGCTTGGTTCGTGAACTTTTTCTGTCATCGTGTTCCGCTTCTTGCTAGATTCAAAAATCACAAATGTATTCGCATAATATTTATTTCGCTCTCGGTGTTGCTTTCGATTTTGTGCAATCAAGCGATTTCTCTATCGGCCGATTGTTTGAATTAATGCACTGCTTTCTCCTGGGAGCCACTCTCGGCAGGAGAACTTCCGTTAACGATGCAATCGCAACGCGGCAGAGAAACGAAACATAACAAAACCGAACGGCACGGCCAGAGGAAAAGCTACATTTACTTTTGACACAGAGCGAGTGTTGGTCGAAGGGGGACTGGCCGCAGTCATTCAAACCGCAGCCTCCGTCGTTTCCGCGCCGAACAAGGCAGCGTTGGACAAGTTTTCTCACCGACTTGACCTAGATCCGGCCTACGGTTGACCGGAAAACTCTCCCCGTAGTGTCGGCCTCATGCCAACGTCGGGTCCGCGTAAGCAGCGTGTCTGCGTGAGTATGTTGTCGTTTGACGGAAGGTTGAGGCTACCGAATCTGCGCCACACACATGCGGTTTTTCCTCAATTTCTTTAAACGGCCAAAACACGTAGTATGTTTTTCACGATGGAGCCGGTTGGTGAAAGTTTGGCAGTGTTTTAGAAGTTGGGAGTTTGGGAGCGTTTGGGAAAGGTGCGGCTTCCGAAACATTGCAAATTTAATAGGCATTACTATCGCTCCGAAGTACCAGAGGAACCTGTCCCATTTGATAGGATTAAGTCCGTATTTTTAATCGTATTCAGAAAACCGGCAATACACTGTCGATAATAAATTGCTAAGGGAAACCGACACATCGACAATTGTCACTATCAATAAAGGGGACCAGTTTATCCCGTTTCACTGCATTTTTACAATAAAATCAAAAAAATACAGTTATCAGGCTCTTTCAGGCTCTTTCTTAGACATCGTAAAGTTGAGTCAGCTGAAATTCAGTCTAATGATAAGATAAATGTTAGATACCTTTTACGATCAAACCGTGCGTTTCTTTTAAAAGTCTCGAACAGTTGCGCACATTTTATAAGGTTGGGTAACGAAGTATGAATTGACGAATATCTCATCTAAATCTCTATCTATCTTTGTGTTTTCTATTTTGCCATCAAAATCTTATCTTCGATAGCACAGAGAGTTCCATTTGGTGGGGTAAATTAAAATCCAGCGTGTGGGCAGCATTCGTAGCCTCTAGTCACGCTTGCGACAAGAGGGTCGTGATTATTTGTTCGCATGCTCTGAAACTGAAATCGCCACCCCGTCTGGGTTGGTCATCGACCTATATTATCGCTCCCAATATTGCGAGCTAAAAGTAGCATGCACCTGGGTGGTGGTGCCGTGACCTCACCTGTTTTTCAAACCCCCAAAACCGTTACCGTCGCCTTTCCGAGAAGGGTAACGAACCTTAAATGCCTATCGTTATCTCACGGAAAAGATTGCTGCCCACTTGCGTTCGAACCGGATTTTTGCCAAACCGCCCGTTGGAGGCACCACGAAGAAAAGGATTATTTAAGTTGAAAAATGAAAATATTAATTGCCAAGCTTTTTCGCAAGTGACTACAGAGCAGACACGTGTTACGTCTCGTTCGGAATCATACTGCTTGGGCCATTTTAATCAATTACACAACCGTTTAACTAACGACGGAGGCTGCTTTGCGAAACATTGTGAAACATCTGCGACCCAGGGTTGATGGAGGGTTCAACAAAGAACCCGAGCAACCGTTGTGCGGTGGGTGTGCAAAAATAGATCGCAAAAAGTAGCACCAAACACCCAAAAAGACGCAAATAAAAAACCAAAACAAAAACATCAACCCGCGGGGCAAAAGAACCAAATTGAAAATTGAAAAAAAAAAATGGGCCGCAGCGGCCGAAATAATGATTGGCAAAACATCACCATCATCATCATCCGCACGTAAATTGGTAAACAAATCCGAGAAACACCTCCCGTCGCCCCGTCGATGCTGGCTGACGGCGTAGAGGTATCAGCTGAGAGTATCGCCGCGCAAAAAGTCAAACATAAACAAGATAACGCGAGACATCCGAAAGAGGCGCAAACATTTTGCCGGAACGCGCGCCGGGAATTTGTTTGTGGAATGCCGTTTGTTATCGTTCTCAGCATGGGTAGAGTTTGTGAGGAAAACGGATCCCGGGATCCGATGGCATCAGATGGGATCTCCGGTATGCTAATTCATAATAGTGTTACTCGCCGAACGCTGCAAACTGATTAAGCACGTGAGTCGATAAGTTTGTAGTGAGGGGACAGGATTTATGGCGATCCTCTGTGTATTACAAACACGGGCGCTTAAACCATCGTTTAGAAGCCATTCCCTCCTACATTACTATTCAAACATTGTTGATCCTCATAGTTGTGTTCTGGTAACTTATCAAACAACTCCAATATGCTATGCGTCGTGTACTCGCACCGGAAGTACATACTTGCCCCGCCGATTGCATAATACTATCGTCGACCGTGCTATCACCGTCACCGTCGACCGTCTTACTTCGCTCGCGGGTCGGATCAACTGGCGACGAAGAACTGTACAATCTTCCTTCGTCGATGAATGCTGCGCCTTGATTTCAACATTGTTAAACGATCGTTTTTCGATCACGTGTTACATTAAACGTTCAACGATCGGAAAATGAATAAAAACGTATCACAAATTCAACATTATTTGAAATTTTATACAATACATTATTTGAAATTTTAAACCTTATACCTGATACTCGGGCCTGGGATCTAACTTAACAACGAAACCGACTTTTGTTTATCCGACTTGTTTTAGAATAAAAACGTTTTTGTGGCATCTTTTTGCCAAATTGAACATGCAGAAACTCATACATAGTTACACTTTAAGAACCAAACCAACACCGTACTACGCCATGTGCTGTGGAAGTTGCAAATAAGAGGGTAGAGCAAAACAAAATGCGCCAAATCATCAAATCATCTTTCGCAGGGCGATCTCAGACGGCCCCAGATCGGTCCATTGACCCCACTCGGTAGCGGGGTGCCGTCGCTCGCCGACGGCCCCAGAGTGCGCCAGAATCTGTCTCGTTCCATTCTTTCTTTCGGTTTTTTTGTTGGTTTATTTCCGACAGGCGCTTTTGGGGCTGGGCCCGGTGCAAGTGCATCGAACGAATGTCGCAGTTCGGCAACCCGATGGCGAAGCCCAGCATGCGCGGCGCAGCGATAAACGCAGCTGCGCAAAAATGCGCCTTTGGATCCGTTCTAAACATAAGCGACGGAGCGCTGCGCGTTGGCAAAAGAAGGGGAAGAAGCGACTTACGGACCCCCTTTTCCGACAGATTGGAGCAATGAAAATTGAGAACGGAGCGCAAAACGGGGCTCATCTCGGAACGGGCGCGTTTGTTGAAATACGAAGCGCACACAAAACTACATAATTACTATTTTTATGCTGCCCCAGAAGGCGTACCACAAAATTTGAAACAGTAACAAAATTTTAATGGCGTCGGCATTTGAACATAAGGTTTGCTGTGGAGAGAATGTTCAAACCACTCTGAACGATGTGATAAGAATTCTTTTTTCAAAGTTTGTTCTTTGCCGTTTGAGTGGCAATAAGATTAACGGCATGTTTTGTTTGTATAACTTCAAATATTTAGCGTTAAAAACAATTAATATACTCATTATTAAAATACTTTTGCCCATATTTTATTAGTTATTAACTTTGATCTAAATGCAAATATCACACCAGAAATGGACTCGCCCAAAATTTGCGCGCCAAAACGTCCCGACGCAGTCCACGCGGGAGTCGATGGGTTGTTTTGCATTTCTGTTCCTCTTTCGTAATCTTGTTTTTATTGCGCACCAGGCATTGCACTCATTGAGGCCATTCTCCTCACGACCCCACCGGGCCGGGCTTCCTTCAATTAGCGGCCCGCGGAAGTACCCGCGCGGAAGTGAATAAGTGAGGTGAGATGGCACGTGTTTTTTCGGGAAGGCCCAAAATTGGAAACATAAAAATCTCGCGGCAGCTGCAACTGCAACGGTGCAATTTTGCGCTCGGGAATGATTTCATTCCCGGTTTTTTTTTTGTTTATGGTTCCTATTTTATCATTCCGCTGTCATCGCTGCATCTTGCGTCGCTGTGGCGTGCCACGCGCCCCGTTGCGCTCCCGGTTATGCAGGCCGGGGCGAATGCACTCAATGCGATTGCGATGCACCGACCGACGGTCAATTCGGTGAACTCTGGCGAGTGCAAGAGAGAAAGAGAAGGAAGAACATATTATGAAATCGGTCGACTAACCGCACAGAACTGCAATGTTGCGGAATTTGGGGCTTTTTGCTGGGGTGTTTAAATAAAGGGCTCATACTAATCTAACAAAAAAGTAATCATAAAGTACAACTTGAAGTCCCTTCACTTTTGCATTTTGTAACTAAAATGAGAAGCTGAGGCGTATTTAACTAAATTTAAATTTTAAATCTCAAATCTCAATAGCACTATCAGATCATTGTGAATCCTTTTAAATCGATTATCGCGAATTTTCGTTGATTTTCATGTTCATTCGATCCATCGTTGTCATCGTCATAAACATGTTGTTCAATCCAAGCAAACATGTTTGCTTTCATTTCGCAACGGAACGCAGTTTGCAGGGACGGCTAGTTTTGTGATAAAAATCATGAGCAAATCTTCACGAAGAAATCATTCCAAGTTGTTCGTATTGGTAAGAAGACTATTTCTATATTTCTTAATTATCTAGCATCTGTTTTGTGAAATTAGTAAACAAAACAACAAATCATCTGATTCTTTCTCTCTCGCAACAACTTAGAAAATGGCGCCCAACTTGCAGATTCTTACTCTTGTTCGGCACTCTTGGACCCTGTCTATTTTCGCATTTGCTCTCTTCGCAGCTTATTAGTTGGTTGTTAAACATTTTCTTGAGTTTTGCGTCGGTAAGCATCGTTTGAAAACGGAAACATAAACACGTTCGGTGGTTGGGCCGCAACAGCGTGGCGTCGTGGCGTCCGGCGTAAACAGATCGTTGCGCGCCGAAAGGAGGAAGAAAACAGACAACGCACACAGACGCGGGCGCGAGCGCGTGATTTGGTGAGCTCCTTTTCGCACGGCAAGGACCGCTTTTTATTCGTTGACCCCGGGAGCCGATGCCAATTTTTGGCGCAAAGTCGCGCAAAGTGGCGTAGTTTGTGTCGTTTGGTGCCGCCCGGGGCATCAAACACTCTCCACTTGTGTTTGGGTGCCAGGATCGTGGGGCTGCAAGTGCAACAACGCCGGTGCGGCGGTTCGTTGCACGCGCCCGAGGGCCACCGAGAGCGATCTTGATAATGTGCGTCGGAGAAACGGGCTGCAAAAGGATAACCGCGAAGGTCAACAAACTTGTGGGTTCCGTCCTGGGCTGAAGGAGATTTTGGTGTTTCTTTGCTGCCATTCTTTGCTACATGATTAGAACTCAGGAAGGTATACGTTACGGCATCGTTAGCCGTGCCGACGGTGTTTTCTTCGTTTAGGTAGCTATGCGTTTGGTCCTGCCTCGCTATGATCACGGACGTTGATTGGCCTGTCTCTATATGCTTCGAAGAACATAATACACTTTACCGCCGGTTGCACTTGATTAGAAGATAAACATTCCAGAAATCTTCATGCTGGCGATTTTATGCTTCCGTTTCTTTTAAGGTTGTTTTGAGTGCTTTAAAGTTACAATTTAACTTTTGCTCACTCATATAAATTGTTGCATTGTTGTGGAAAAATGTTAATGTTAATAATATTAATTGTTTCTGAAATTTCGAAACCATTCTGACGAATGTTTTATTTTGAAATTAGCAACAGCCAGCCTTTATGTGTCAACCAATAGTGTAATGAGGTTTACATCCTCATGCAATCCAAATCATTTTTCATTTTTTAAATTTGTATCTAAAATTTCGATTTCAAAATCATTCAATCTTCAATTAATCAATCAATCTATTGCTGTACTTAAATTGTACTCCATATAGTTTCTGTTTGTTTAGTTTGGTTAGTTTGGTAATTAAAATTGAAGACGAAGGACTTTTCAAGTAATACTAACGCTTAAATAAGACTGGGCTTAGAACTAAACAATTGAACATAAAATTGATTATCTTATATCTGTCGTTGATTGCAAATTGTTTCAAAAGTTTCTAATAATTATGACCATGTGTCCTTGAACATATATCGTTTATTACATTTGTAATCGGTTGATTTTATTGTTGTAATTTTCTTTAATTCGATTTAGTTTTCAATCGAATAATTGTTTAACCCTTTCGATGCTTTCTTTCTTTAAATGCGTTCACATTATAATAGATCCTTTGTAAACGTTGTTTAATGTAACCGCAAAAACTTTACAACTCTACCGAACCACTATACTTATGATTCAGGTGAGAATGAAAACGATACTTCACTCTGTGCTAATATATTTATAGGCATTTCCGGTCTGAATTGGCAAAACCCATGAACGCGTTGAAACTTGTTCTTTCGGCCCTAGAGTTACCGAATGTTGGTCTTCACGCTGTAAAGGCTTTATGTGCTACGGCATGTGTTCTGCAGCGGTGGCAAACGCAGAAAATCGAGACTTCTTAATGGCGTGAGTCATTATAGTTGTGTTCGCTTATTGGAAGAGTTAGAGGCTACATGTACGAAACATTGTTGACTCGTTGATCTCAGTGATCAGCTCCGTTTTTTTCCTGTATCGATTTAATTTAGCACCTCAGGGTATTTTTTCATTAGATCTTAGCTACGTAAAAGATAAAATCAGCCAAAGGTTTGATACATTGCATTGTTTGATGCAGACCCAACAAAACTCGCGTGGTCTTAATGTTGGACGTCGCACGCGCGCTCTGCACAGTGCTATAACAAAACCATACGATGCAAAACCAATAAACCTGCCCTTCTAGTGATTCCATTGCATAATCAACCAGCCAGCCTGAAGAACCCACTATCAGCGTATGGGGCATGAAGCTGAACATAAATTATAAATTGCTAACCTTGAAACTACGCGGAGCAAGGTGTGACTCAGTGACGTACTGTGGGCCATCGATTTTACAAATTATCGATAAATTTATTAGCAATTAACATTCAAATGCGAATACTATCGTTCCACTTGAGACACCATGCCTCGTCGTTCAATACATTGTAACTGTAATGAAGAAATACGACTGCATAGAAATGCATAAGATAAAACTGGACATTTGTTTTACAATATCGTGGCTGGAGAATAATTTCACACATATTTATCACCGCCATAAACCATCTCTATAATATGTGTAGCTAAGCCAGCAACGGAATAAAGAGGTTGTGAAGATACAGCGACAAATGGAAACATTCTATCATACCAGATAAAACACATTTTAAGTTGATTGGTTTGAAATAACAATTTAAACTACTAGGTTGTAGTTAAAGAGTAATCTTCGCCATTCTGCGCGACCCCAAACATTCATTAAGATCATGTTTTCACTCGCCATGAATCACGCACCGCCAGGCGCCGTGATCATAAAAAGGGGCCACAAGGCAATTGAACTTACCGGGCGTGCGTTTTGAGCCTGGAAGACTTCGTGCTGCGGCGCTGCGCCGCGCCGTGTTGCAAGATGGCGAAGGCGCACACCACATTTACTGTTTCAACTGCGAGAAGCGGTCGGATCTTCTTTGTAGGCGTTTCTGGCGGCATCCGTCTGCCACGAGGAAGTGTGACGCATAGCAATGCGAAGAAGCACGGAAAACGGGGGTAATAAAAACATAATAAACATACTGCGTCCGAAGGAGCTGTGCCGTTCTGAACGCGCGTCTTGCAGCTCTTTGGCGGCGCTGAACTAAATCGAACTTCATTCGTACGGTTGAAGGCCATTGGGGCTGAACTGGGCGGCGCGGTTGAATGCAACTCTGCAAATGTTGCTCCCCGCGAATGCTGGAGCATGAGATGCCGTGAACGAAGGAGGCTTCAGGAGGTCTATGTTTTGGTGGACGGGCGTTTGTTTTTGCTAGATTGACATGTCGCTGGAAGTGGGATGAACAACAATCGGATCAAACGAGTTTAGTACGAACAAAAGGTGGCAAGTAATATTTTAAAACAAATGGTGAAAATTTTAAGCAGTCGAAAAATAATTTATTTGTTACAAAAGTAAATAAAAGTAACCGTATAATGGCTTTTGTATAATAATGTTATATATTCCGAATATAAATGAAGCTTAGGAGAATATCAGAAGATCATATAGACAGTAGAGCAGTGCAACAATTTAATTCAATGTTTTTTTTCAATTTCAATTTTTTTGAGTATAAAATTTCTTTCATTAATTTAAGACGATAAAATTAAACGATGCAAAAAAGCCAATATAGTGGACGTATCTAAATTTTTAAAAACTCCACTTAAGATTTTTTTTATTTTCTACCAAAAAAATTTTGATTAGTGTTATATTCCTTCCTTTTTTCCTTTTTTCGACTAAATTTGTGTACTGTTGCAAGTCGGGAACATATCAAGCGACGAGAAACGGTACTGGACATTGCCACCCAGACTGGTCCTTCCTTCCGTGGCATTGTGGGCGGTTCCGCTGGGTTTAAGTAAAAAATGGAAAAGGAAAAATGGAGCTCTATTAGCGTGGCAGCACCAGAATCTGGGCTGTCAATTGTAAATAGGTCTCGGTTCCTGCCCGAATAAGGTCTTATTTAAATGCTACCGCGTTTGGAAACATGAACCAATTCCTTATTTATTCCAAAACTGTAATAATTTTATATTATGTTTAAGAAATAAACAACATAAACTTAACAGCCCCAGCGGGTTAAAGGCTACCATCAATCTCAGTTCTTGGCCTCCAGTCCAAGTGAACTGCAACCCAAAAACTGCCCGTTTGGAAGTGGAATAGGAATATCAAATTTCCGTAAATCAACCTACCCGTTCGGGGCATAGATCTTTGATTAGCATGGCATAGTAATTGTCATTGAGCGCAGAGACCAACTACCCTACGGTAGGGCGAAGAACAAGGCACTGGCCAGGCGTACCTCGACGCCTACCTTACTTCGCTCGACCGCGTGGTCTAGCGTTTCGCTTTCGTTACGTTTTTCGAACCCTTCTAGGCGCCGACGGCCAAGACAATCACTCAATTAATGAAACAAAACCTCCACTAGCTGGCTGGCTAGCAGGCGGCCACGTCTGTTGCTCCGTGTCGGGTAGGGTCGGCGAATGTCATGCGGAAGTGCGCCGATCGCCGGCCAATCCCACCACGACAGTGTCGCTCGTCTCGCAGTGGTGTGGCACCCGTAGAACCCGTTCCAACAGATATTATGTCAAGTCGAGTCTAGTTTCCGCCGACGGGTGTCCGGCGAAGGCAGTGGTAGAGTGGCGGTAGCGGCAGCGTTGTCCGATCGCTCAAAATGGTAACCGTGGCGTCGTACAGGCGTTTCATGCTTACGCCACCGGCCGCAGATGGAGGGAAGAATTATAGTAATGGACTAAAAAAAAAAGCAGAAACAACGGCTGAAACAAGGAAATTCTAGCGCGGCGCTCGAAGATGCCAAAGCTCACGGACCACGAGGCGAGTGTCGCGCGTATAGGCGATTGCGTAATGCGATTCTAACGAAGGGGATTCGGTGTGTTCGCCTAGGTGTCGGTTTCACTTTCGTTCGGATCTATCGGTTACCCCTTAGGTGGGATTAGAACGTATCAGACACAGGACTCAATTATACAGCTGCAGTTGGGGTTCCGGTTGTGCGCCGAGGGAAGTAACCTTGCAGTCGGTGGAGAGCGTACCTTTTGACCAAACCGGCTAAGAATTTTAGAACAACCCTACTAAGGCCCTAACTCGTACAAAGAGGTTGAATATTTCAATGTAGTAAATATGAACAATATTGTATTTATAATGTTTTTTTAAGACGAGTTTGTAAAGTAATCATTGTATTGTTTCAATCATACTGTTTGTTAATTTTGCTCTCCGATGATGTTGTTTGTTCACTCGATCGGATAGATCCAGCATTTAACGTGTTTCTTACCAAAGTTCAGGAATGAATGGAATGTTCTTTGTTTAGCAACTTTCTGTTTTTCTCTCACAGCGTTTTTTCTGCAATCCGTTGTGTTCTGTTTCGTTCCTTCTTCCGCTGTCAGCGTTCTTCAAAATGGACGTGTTTGGTTGTCGTCTTCGCCGGCGGTCGTCGCCGCGGTTCTTATGGTGGGGTTTTCTGATTTTCTAACTTTTAGTTTTACTCTTTACTCGGTTCCTTCTACCAGAGGTTCGATCACCCGTTCCTGGCCTCCGCCAGCCCAGGGTTTGCCGCGATTGAGTAATCGCGCGCCCGCCCAATTTAATGTCGTGTCCGACGGCGCGCACGTTTTCTCACGATCGCGATGCCCGTGAAGACATTTCCGGACCGGCGCGCCGCTCTTGAACTTCAAACTGGACGCGAACGGTGCCTGCCGTTGATTGCGGAGCCAGTCGCAGAGCAGTCGTACGGTTTTTTTCCTTTTCTCCTCTTTGGTCAGGAATTTGAATATTCCAGCGACTACGGTATCACCCTAAACAGGACCGATGACGCACGTCTTAAGCGGACGCTGAGAGTTAATTGCGCCTCGGCGATGGGTAGAGAGAAATATGCCCAAATGGGGAAATACCCCTGAAGAAGCTTAACGACTGTTTACGACAATCAATTAAACCTGAAACGTGCCTACACAAAGATAGTGTTTAATATGAAAACTAACATCTGACACGATCGAGCCGGAAAGTGGCCTTCAACGTTGATCGTATTGTAATATTTGAATTACTTTTGTTTCAACTTACGGATAGGTTACGTCATGGTGGATCCCGTTTCCTCGGTCAGCTATCGGAAGTTCAGCATGAACATGAAATAATTATCACTCGCTCAGTCGATCGTTCGGTCTCGGACCTCGGATCGCCGGCCCTCAGATGAGTCGGCAAATTCGATCGACATGCATGATCGATGTTTAATGGGCGATAAAATTTCCGTACAGCTTCAAATGAAGACAGCATTAACTCCCTGCGGACGGGAGGTTGCTGCTGGTTAACAGGGAAGGCGAAAGTGCCGCCATAAACATTCGCGATCAATATTCGCCCAATGCCTCCGGGACTGCTTCATGGCGCTTGACCACCACCAGAACGTCTGCTCTGTCCCTCTCTAGAACCCTGCCGGAACTCACGCGCCATTGCGCAAACGGAAACTCTTCCCATTCCTGAGAGCCCTGCGCCTGCGCACTCAGCGCGGTGTCTCCGGTGCGGCCTGTTTTATAATGGAAACGAACGACCATGAACTGTTATGTGTTTATTTCAGCAGACCGCTGGGAGGGAGTCTCGTGCGCGTGTGTGTGTTTGTGTCTGTGGGGAATATACGTAATATTAATAATATGCCATAAGTGGGGTGGCGTTGCGGCAAGTCCGACTGAAGGACACGCGAGGGGCACTGGCTGGCCGTTTCGCTGACGCACTTTTAATGGAACGCGCCCATTGGAACCCTCGGCTTAGGGCTCTGCGTGGGTGCGTTTCAGGACAATGGCGCCTCTCGGCAGGATTCAAGGTTGCTGGTGTTGCTTGTCAGGTTGGCTTAATTAAGGGTGGAAAAAGCGAACCTCACTCGGGCGCCTCCGTACACGTTCCGGATAAAGTTGTGCGCTTCCTGGTTTGCTGCCACGCCGCCCATTACGTTCTTGGGGCCCTTCTTGGGGCCACCTAGGATCAGGTCTTCACTGGCCCTTCTTCTTCGTGTATCTAGTCGGGGCTGACAGCAGCCGATCGCGACGGGTTGTCATGCTCCGGCTCGCATCGGCAGAAAAGTAGCACGCATCGAAAGGGAAATTCTTCCGGGAATGAATGATTCCCATTAAGGTGGTGTCTGTTTGTGTTTGTGTACGTTAGGCAAGGATCTCGTACCGAGGACTTGGGAAGCTGGGAGAGCAGCATCTCCGATTGCAGCAGCGTCATTTATCAGGTGGTGGTGCCCTGTTTCTAGACGCACCTTCGAGCCATGACAATCGTGGTAATCGGCCACAAACGTAAAAGGATCGCTAGCCAAAACAGTGATGTGCAGAAACACTCGACGGATCGTTTTAATCTTTTTAAAATTTAAATGAAAATAAGTAGTGCTATAGAGTTGAATGGAGGACACAACTTTTCAGTAGCTCTGTTATGTATTTGAATTGAGTAATGGTATTTTTTCCATTATTTGTCTCTTGTTCTCAATTTTATTTTATTTCTTGTTTCAATTTTGTACAACTGCATATGAAAATTGTTCAATTTATATAATTCTAGCCGATCGAGCAAATTCCAGTTCCATTGTCGTTCCAATGTTTCCAGACTCTTTTGGATTCGAAATTAATTGGCATTATTTATCGAAACATTTCAAGCATTTTTATAACGGGTTTGGGCCTAATTCAACCTAATTTTAGTTCAGCTGGTGGCTCTTTGTGATCTGTTGATGATTTCTTCTGTTACAAAAATACTTGGGGTGGAAAAAGAATATGAAAAAATAATTCTGCTAAAAAAATTATATGAAAATAAAAGTACTTGCTGTGCGAAATACTTGAGAAAACTAGCGACGTTGGAAATATTCGATGGATATGAGTTGATCAATGAACGATTTGTCGTCCATATGACATTCGAACACACTTTGAGTTTGATATTTATTCGATTCGGAAAACAGTATTATTATTAAAAATTATTACAGACACCCATTGTTTTACCCATCACTCTGACGTCCCGTGCAACATTCCATTCGAGTCGTAACAACTATTTAGCAAATAAAATTACAACTGTTACTCAATCCTGTTTCGTCACGCCATGTGAAACGCTCCTTCCTTTTGTGGTATAAACAAACAGCATTTGCTTTCAGGAAAGTGGTTTCTTTCATTGAAATGAATGACAGTGATCATGGCTTTTGTGCTGCTTGATAATCTTTAAGCACAGCCCATTACTCGTGCCTGAATGCGAATCCTTCAGACTGTTTTCTCCGGGTGTCGTCTCTACTTCGGATGTCACTGTACCCGTGCGCCCGTCCACAGTGAACGGCCCGCGGGCGCGTGTCGGTAAATGTAAATCAATTTCAATGGCTGAAGATTTATGCTGCACTCGGATAGTTGGTTGGGATCTGCAATCGGTGCTAGTTTATTACTTTATCTTGTTACTTATTTCCACCTTTTTTGTGTCTGTCCGTTTTCTTTTATTTTCAGTGCCATTCGTTCGTTCAGTCCGTCGTTCGTCGGAGACTGCTAGAGAGAAGATGCTTTAAACTGTAGCCATATTTCTGCCTGTCCGGCTGGTCAGTACATCCGTCTGGCGTCGTCCGACGGGCTCGGATGCGGGTGGTGGTTGCTTCATTTTCATATATTGCTGCAAATAATACCAATTAACGGCGGAACGCCGCAGGATGAATGCGGCCCATTACCGAGCCGTGGCAGTGCATTACTTTGGCGCAGTCCATTCGAAAACGTCCAACTTTATTGGGTTCGTTCTCGCCGTTGCCTCGCCGTTACCGGCAAGATTCTTGGCCGGCAAGCTAGACACACCCGTCCGTTGGTCGTATCCTTGAAGTGTTCGCCGTAGACGCCGTCATTTTGTTCCATGTTATTGATGTTTTGAAGATTCGGAACTATAAGTTAACCAACTGTTCGTATACCTGCTATCACTCTGCAAATTAGTGTTACTTGTATATTACTTGTAATCAGTAAGACATTACATTCCGAAAATACGATCAAGTATGTTGCTCTTGTTCCTTTTGATAACTGTGTTGCAATAGTTGATTAGATTACATTTCTTGCGACTGGCTAGTACCGATAAAGCACTTCAACTATTAATGCCTCAATTATTGACACGCGCAAAACGTTTGTCAGCCTAATTAGAGTGCGAATCTGATTTCAAGTGTGGAATGTTTTTCTTAATTAAAAATGCCGTTGAAAAGGTGTCCGCCGACTCGTTTTACGGCGCTCTCTATGCGTTGCAACGATCTATCTGGCAGGAAATGGTCAGCGCTAATGTGCGATCGTTATGAGCCGGCTTCATGCATAAGAATGCATCCATCGGCACTGCATCGCCCTTTATTGCCCAACATCGTTTACCTGCCTCTTCTTCGGGGTCCACTTCTCGATTTCGAATGGCTGGCCATCAAGTGCATAGCACTCGAGTGTGTGAAGTAGCTCACGTCGAGGATGCCGCGCCGATGGACGTCGAGCGGCGGGCGTTGGTCAAAAGTCTGCGCTGAGCTTCTGCTCCCCCGCCTGTGTTTAGTTGTAAAAGGGCGTTCACGTGCTCAGTAGCTTGGCCGGCAGGCAGCAGAAGCAACAGCAGCTGAGTAGCAGCACTTGTCTGCACATTGCACCCGAGCCGGCCGGCTCAAGGCCAAGAAAGAGGGGGGCCCCGATGCGTTGTCGGCGGCGAATGCAAAACCGCCACCAAGACGAAGCATGCAGCCAGAACGACATGTTTGCCAGTTCGTCTACGGCGACCACGGCGGCGATGCCAACGACCAACGCCAGGCCCGGACAAAGTTGTTCCCTGTTCGGGCGCTCGCGACGTCTTCTACGTTGAAGAACGCGTCTTTGAAACGATTAGCGTTACTTCAGCGCGTCTCAATCCAGTCTCAACTGAAATATGTGATGTGCAACTGTTGTTTCTGGTGAAATTAATGTAAATACCAGAGGAACATGATGCAGAATTTACACGAAATTTTGGGACACAAATATTTAAGGACTAGGCACACGTTTTACGGTTGGTGTTATTGTTAATTAAAAAAAAAAAAAATACTGTTCTCAGTGTTGTAAAACTTACTCCTTTCTTGAATGCCCTTCGTCAATTTTTGCAAAGTTACCAGAAATGCAAACTTTGCAATTTACAACATGTTTGGCGGTTGACAAACTGTGCGCATCAATTCGGTCTGCTCACAGCCGGTGTTCCCGGTTGTAGCATCGTCTGGTGCGCTTCCCGCCGAACCGTAACGTTCTGAAACGAAAGGGCTAACCCTCGACGTTAAAAACGGAAAAAAGCGAAAACGGACATTGTGGAATGCGCAAATGAATGGCAACTGCCAACCAGACCCAAGCGCTGGAACGGAAGTGCGAAACGGGGAAGCGAGAACACCGGAGTACCGGGGACAGCGCGATAAACGAGGGCAGAGTGAGGTTAATTTTCTACAATTACGCACACGCAGCCAGCCGCATCCGCGCCACTGATCCTCGTTTGTGCGTTGCGTAACAGTTTGGCCTGTTTTGTTGTTGGTTGGAGAATGTTTCTTGGCGCGCCCGTGTTCACGCGTAATATTCGGACCTTCTTCCGTCATCGATATCGCAATTTTAATTTTTTTATGTTGCTAGCAAAATGTTTACAGTAATTTATATTTCTCTGCTGTCCCGCTCGAGTATTGATATCGTGCTGTAGAGAAACGGTCATGACCTACACAAAGGTGGCCACGGAGGTTTCGATTGCAAAACACACCGAGCTAGCGATGCCATTTTGACGAGGGGTCGGCGAGGACCAAGCGGGAAAGCGAAGAAGAAGCTTCACACTCCAGACACACGGAGAAGAAGCTGCCCTCGCAGAACGCCACGCCACGGTGTCGAGGAGGAGCAGCGGTCGTCCTTGAGACATGAGACGACGAACGGTGAGCTAAACTGCGTCGTAGACACGCTCGTGTCCTGCCTAGGGTAGCGGCCGTCGTCCTCGCCCGATTCGGTCACAAAGTATACGCTAGACACGCTGCTCCGGGCTTGACAACACGAGATTAGTCACTCTCCGGGAGACGTTCGTTCGCAGGACATCCCAGAGTTCTGTTGGACGACCCTCTGCCTCGACGTTGCCGCCGTCTCGGAAGTCGTAGCCGAGTGTCGGGGGCTGGGTTCACCTGTCACTGCTGTTGCGGTGGTGCAGTCCGAACGGTATGGTACCGGGTGGCGCTGGTGGCTGCTCGTTTATTTTAACTGGTCGCTGTCTAGACGGGATTCTTGGGAACGACCTAAAACCGAAGGGGTGGCCAACCGGCGGGATGGATCGAAGCGCGAGGAGATTTCCTTAGAAACGAACTGAATTGGAGTGCTGAACGTTTCTCGCTCAACTGCTATGTGTGTGGTTCTTAATCTAAACGAAAACCGAAAAAAAAACGCTTTCGAATGATGAACTGAAATGGCGAGCTGTTAATGAACGATTTAGAAAACATCGCATAATTGCTGCGAAATTATTCACAATATATTTAACTAGGTTTTCTTATAAATTTCCGTTCCTGAACTATTATGTCAATGCTTATAGCTGCTGATAAGCAGTGAATGTAATAATTTTGATTCTATGCTTGTATATTTTTTTCCTCTTTTCCGAAGATGTAACTGATTTTTGCTTAAAATCATTTTGATAAAAACTATAACATTCAAAGTTTACCAAAAATATCTAGACAAACAAATAAAATAATTACATTTTGTAGAGTTCCACACAAAATAGTGAACAAAAAAAATCAAAAAGTCATTTTTTTCACGAAATAAGTTAGAAAACGTTAAAAAGAAATGTCTTCACCTAAATCTAATAACGTTAGATTGCGGTAACCGAACCGTATTTAAAAAGCATTCAGAATCCCCAGACACAGGCGCTAGACACGTCCTGCCATGTGACAACCCGTGACGCGTTTTAACGCGGGAAAGCAAACAAAAAAACAAGCAAGAAATGAATACCTCAATCCTAAGGTCACCGCGCCACGGTCAGGGGTGTCTTGAGAGTCCCCGTAACAAAGGAATGAATGAATTGCGTGTCGCCGTCTCGGGAGCCGGAGTTTGATTTTCGGTCTCGCCGCCGTTTACCTCTGATCCTGAGCCGCGATCGAAGGCGAGACACGACCACCAATTTTCGGGGAAAAAAACCCGCCCAAAGAGACGGATGACGGTCAAACGAAGGAGCGAGAGCAAGAGGGCTCACTGTGGCGCGGCG
This sequence comes from Anopheles bellator, assembly GCF_943735745.2. Classification (NCBI taxonomy): domain Eukaryota; kingdom Metazoa; phylum Arthropoda; class Insecta; order Diptera; family Culicidae; genus Anopheles; species Anopheles bellator. The sequence goes on from NC_071286.1 coordinate 61,901,376, forward strand.
GCATAATTAATGGTTGGCAAAAATTCTCATTTCGAAAACGGAAAACGCCGAAACGAGTCGACCCGAAACGAAGCGACCTGTCCCCGGAGCACGCTAGAGCAAGACGGCGATCGTCTAGGATATCCAGTGAACGGCACGTCTGCACCGGGAAACCGTTTATAGGGGCTTTGGGTTGCTCTCTCGAGTTTTTTTTTCCCGTGTCCTTCATTTACGTTTCTTCTTAATCTGGGTAGATTAGATTCTCCAGACGGTTAGAAGACGCAAGCAAAAAACGCACGTTGAACGCAACCAGCAAAAAAAGGTCTTCCTCCCCGACGCAGCTTAGATGCGCCGGATGCGAGGTTTCTTTGTTCGGGTTCGTCCTCCAATCCGAACGCCAGGAGTTTCATAACCCTTGCCAACGAAAGGAAGCAGACGCATCATCCACCGAAGCAGCAGCAGCAGCATTGGATGCATCGACGAAAAAACGGAATCAACTAGAAGAATTGGTCCGTCTGGTCCACGGACTATTTGCCAATGTCCTTTCTCGCTCTTTCTCGTACCCGCACACACACACACAGGGGCGGACGGACGTCGTTGGCTCCTTCACGGCAAAGGGGTCGTTGCTCCATCGTTTTATGGATGCACATTCGCTGCGGAGGATGCAGTGGCCGCGTGGGGATGGCGATGTTAAAATGTAGCCCGGCGTCTGGGGCCGACTATGGGTCACGATTTATGCGATGCCAGGGCGTACGATTTCGATGGCGGCTGCGGATTGAGTTTGATGAATATTTTTCCGCATAGTAGTATCTAGTAGTAGCTTCGATATAAATGCATAGATTCTTCCGCCTTGCCCTTTAGAAGTTGTAGAAAATAATCCCCGATCGACGATCGACCCACAGAGGCCAGAGAGGGTTTCTGAAAGGTTCCCGGATTAGTTGTTGGATGGGAGTAGAACTGACCTTACATTAATGCATCGTTTCCCAGAAAGCGCTTTTTGGGAGAAAGAGGTAGTCCCTTTATTGGCCTAGCGAGAGTTGTTCTCAGTGCAGAGAGTGAGTCTCAGCGAAGTGAAACAGTGATGCAAGATCTTCACCATGATCGTTTTGCGTTTTTCGAAGGAAGTGTAATCTTATTCAAAATCCAAATTTAATATTTAAAGAATTAAAATAATTAAATAGATCATTTTAAGTAGCTCCCATTCGTTTTTGGTCGGTGTTTCTGTTGAGATTGAACGTTTTTCCTACACTTTGTATTTCTTTGTGTCGTTAAATTGACGCTCCTTACTGTAATTATAGCGACAGAAATTACTCCCGCTAATTACTTTCGTGTTCGACGTGCAGCAGAAGATTAAGAGCTTGGCATCGCTGAATTCTAGCCCCGGAATGAGGCCGCCGAATGAACAGCGGAGCTCCGAACGACATCCCACCGAAAAAACCTCGTGTCCCAATGGAGGCGCCATGTACCTCACAACGTGCAGCCTTTAGTGTGAACGTGAGAAAGAGAGAGAGAGAGAGAGCAGAACAAAAAAACCCACAACAAGATCGGAGTACTGAGCAGTAATTTGCTCTAATCACCGACGGCGCGGCAAAGAGCAAACGCGCGCCGGATTTTTAGCAAGAATGGCGATGTCCGTATTGCGTTGCCCGTAGTCTTCGAGTGCGGCGCGTAAACGGAGGATGGCACACGCTCTCGCCACGGCCACGGTGAACCCTTTCGGGCGTCTCTTCGGGCGACGGACGGCGCGTGGTCTGCGCTGCGCTGCGCAATGTTACGTGCTCTCGATTCTCTCTCTTCGTTTGTTTTCCTTCCTTCCTTCGGGACAGGAGTGGCGACGGCGGGCGGCGGTTCATTCTCGACGAGCCCGAGGAGCGTTCCTCCGGTGGCCACTCCGTCGCCGCTCCGTCCCCCGCTGCTCTGTCTACACGCGGTGATCACCCTTTTTCCCGGCCACTTCAAACAGGCCAGACAGAAGCGGGCGAACAGAATGCAGAATGCTGCCGGCCGCCGGGGCTGGACTGTAATCTGGGAGGCCACCGATGAGTGCGTGCCGATGATGATGGGTGTGCTTCGGTGTGAGTGCACACGCTTCCGTCCATACCCAGGGAAGCCAGCGCCAGTAACGTTCTGCAAGAACCCGACAGCGAAAGAGAGAGAGAGTGACAGTGAGAAAGAGAGAGACTGAGAGAGGGAGAGAGCGTGAGAGAGAATACGACGGAAGCGATTGGAGTTCAGTGATCGGGACCAGATTGACCTTGACGGTGTATCGTATGCAAAATGCTATGCACCGGGTGCGCCATGTGCAGAGCTGCACCGACACCGGCGACATTTGCGCACGTCCGAAGTGTCAGAGAGAGAGAGAGAGAAAGAGGGAGAGAGAGAGCGAGATAGAAGGAGAGAGGGAGACAGCGAAGCAGACAGTCACGGTCGGAAGCTGAATAATAATACAGAAAAAATCTCTCTCGCTGCGTTTTGCGCTTCCGACGGCGTGTCGGGAAAACGAAACGCAAAAAAGGGAACAGGCGTCGGGCATCGGTGAGCCGTGAGTTTTCCGTTTCTAACGTGTTGACCTCCGGTCCATTTTTCGGCAGGTGAAGCCAGAGCATCGAGCGAGTGAAAAAGGGCATCCACTGGCTCCGCCAATGGTGGTTATGAATATTGATAAATGCGACGTAGTTTGCTGTTTGAAGCGAAATTGGAAGAGTTTAATTTTAATAAATCTGGCGCTGCAACATGGGATCATGCTGCGGCCGTATGTTTTAAGTATGGCAAAACGGTGGCTTGATCTTGTTGTTGTGGTAATGACCGGGCCATTTAAGATTGAAGAAGACGTTAAGGGACAGTTTCTGCAAAAGATCTTATGAGAATGGAATGATGTGACAAGAGCCATTTCACGTTTTTAGCTCTAGAATGAATGATGAGGCCGTAAAAGAAAAGAAGAAACCCATGTTGATCTTGAAACAATGAACTAATTTTTATGAAATGAATAGCCTTGAATTACAGTTATTCACGAATTTATGCCAACTTTATATTGATCGAGTGTGTGAATACGTGGATAACAAAAGTGTGAGATCGTTTCGTCGTCCACCCCGACGGCCCCACACACAGCCCGAGAAGTCAAAAAACCCGTTCCGGCGCGAAGACCGGCTCAAGAACCCGTGGGGTTCCCAAATTGTTTCGGGTTTCGGGTCTGACGACAGCGATCGGATGTCTAATTTCTGCGCGACCGGAGCGGCATCATCATCCGGCCCATCTCCGTTCCCGATCCTTTCCACGCCGCGGCCTGTTCTACGTTTTGTTTTGCTCGGTCAGTCGCACGAGCGGCTCGCAGCTTTTTGCGCGCCATTTTCAAACCTCGCCCCAACAGACGCAAAAGACGCAAAATGCCGACCGACGTTGGGTGGCGCGCCGGTTGGACCGCCACGTCCTCTCTCTCTCTCTCACTGGCGGCGGCGGCGGCTATTTATTTCCCAATTCTGCCAAATTTCGAGCGAAACAATTTCAACGGGGTTACGTAACAAACCGGGCTGGCCGAGGCGATCCACGCCGACCGCCGGCCGGTTGGGCTGTGTTGGTGCACGGCGTCGTACGACGACGACGACGCACACATTCCTGGCCGCGGCTCGTTCCTTGACCTTTCGCTGACGGTCGCCACGCTCGGCGGCGTGCCGAGACGAAATCGATTGCCGCGTGTGTTTTGGGGGGGTTAGGTTTTAGGGTCGCCACCGCCACGGATCCTTGCGCGTCACGTATTTTCGGTTGCTTTGTGCTCGACATTCGGCACTCACCGGCATTGGCCGTTTTGGCCGTTTTGTCGCACAATAATTGGGCGAACGCAGATTGGGAGTGCCGAGTATCGGGCACGATACGCTCTCAGGGTGCGGGACGATGATTTCTTATTTATTTATTTATTTTATTTCCTTTTCCTTTTTCCCGGTTGATTTGACAGCCCGAGGCAATGAACCGTGGCAGCTTGGGTGGGTTTTGGGCCGTGGGAACATAATACAACTTGACTTCCGCAAAGGTCACCGGAATGCGGCCGGTTCTGGGTGCTGGGATTATTGAGTGCAATTACAATGACGGTGCGGCCTTTGAAGCGCAACGAGCCTAAAATATGCTTTTCCCTTGCATTGAACTGCCTTCGAATCATTATGTACGTGAATTGAATTTAATCACATATTCAACATTGACAAATACATGTTAATAAAGAATTTCCTAAGACCAACGTATCGAAGTTGCATCACAAACCTAGATGCGATTCAATCAATGAACTGTTGAGATGCTTCATTTTCGCTTTTTTAAATTATTCTGTTGCACGCACATGGTCCGGCTATACAGCACCAGGCACCTCCATCGCTCTAGGCTCTAGGTTTGTTAAAGGTTTTTCTGATAAATATCAGACCATCATTAATTGGATTAATCGAGCTGGTTTAGATTATTAATTCAGTTTCATGCTGCCGTGATTGATGGATGCCTTATGAATGGTTCAAAATGGCCGGAACGTTTGCAGCCGTTCCGTCTGAAGCGACAGGAAGTGGCTGGTGGGAAAGGAAAACACATAGTTTTTTTTTCGCTCCCCCTGAAACGGTCTGGTCAATGACCGAGCAGAACGCGACGAAAAGAGGGTGCCAAGCCGACGCACCGATACATGCAAACGCCAAAGGAAAAATGTTTGGATTAGAGTGCGAATGGCATCCGCAATGGGTGGATGTGGCGAATATTATCGTGTCGGCACTGCCAAAGGTGAGCGATATATTTTATGGATGCCGGAAACTTATCCCCCAGATACGGATTGGATATAAATTGATTGCTCTTAAAAGGTTTTGGAAACTTCGATACGAATAGCAGATTAGGATTCCTTCCCTGGCGGTTCCTTTCAATATCCTCCAATACTATTCTTCAATATCCTTAAAAATCAATGTATTAAATACTACGTGAATACTACTTAAATATCGTACGTGAAAGTATGTAATCGATACAAACAAACATATTCATATTTGGTGACGAAAACTTCAGACAAACCCGATTGAAATTGGGTGCTGCTGCCAATCGGCAAATGGCGATATTCTGGAGTAAAATAAATGATGAAGCGCATGCAAACGGCGCATACAGCACCATCCGGACCCTACTTTGTCGCCCAGATCCCAGCCCGATTGAGGCGATATTTTGTTAATGGAACTTCGCACGCCTCGCCTCCGCTCCATGTGTGGTTGTGTTCACGCGAATGTAGTGTAGGTGAGAGTCGCACCCCCATCGAGCGTGTTGCCGGCAAGATGTGGCGGCGTAGCAGATGCCGACAAGGAATTTACCATCGATGAGAGAGAGTCCGGGAGTCCGCAGGCGTTCCAACGTTGCACTCGAAAAACAAAAAAAAGGGACAACAAATAATATTAACAAAACGAACGCCAAACGAATCCTGGCGGCCGGGCCACGATGGAGGCGAGACGTGGCGGGCGAGATTTGTGCGACAGAAAGTTCATGGCCCCCGGGGACTGGGGGCTTTGTTCGGCAGTTGTTCGGCCCGACGACCGATGATGCTGCATTTCGTTCCGGCGCGCGGCCATTGCCGGCGGGGCCAAAGAGGCCGTCGGGAATTAGCCGGCAACCAGCCAGCCAGCCAGCCACTGCTGCACTCCTCTTCAACACAGGCATGCGGTGAAAAAAAGGGAAACACGCACACTCGCGCACACAAAGGCGCTCCAGAACGATCAATTAAAGGCGATCGCCGCGGCTAATGCGGCGGGAAGCGTTTTATTTTTCGTTTCGCTTTAAATCAGGCGCTTAATTTATGTTTTGTTGTTGCGCGGTTTTCGCGAACCGGTGCCATTGCTCTCTCTGTGGTGTCTAGTTTTATATTCTGGCTCAAAATAACCATAATTCCTCTGGTCGCGAAAGAGTTTCTTTCTTCGTTTCGTAGTGCTTTGTTTGTTTTACTTTACTCATTTCAGTGTAAGATGTACTGTTTGTGTGCCCCAGGTTCGACGAAGCTAGGGCCGAAATGATGGCAACAGTAGGAGAAAGAGTGGGGGTTGAGAGCTTAGTAGACCGCATGTGTGAAAGCAGGGAAGCTTTCGCTGCCATTAGCACATGCGTAGGTCAGGTAATGAGAAGGCTTCAACTGGAATGGCGGGAGTTCCAGCGCTCACAAGCCGCTGGCGAGGTACAGCTACAAGTGCAAGGGTAAGGGGTACAAAAGCAGTTGTTCTTTGGGCAATTGCTTGGGCTATTCGGCGTCCCGCGCTGACCTTGTGACCCAAAGATGCTAGGGGGATAGCTTGTGCCTAGGCACGTCTTTTAGGTGCTTAGGCACGGTCCGTCTATAACTTGGGAGGTGCTTTTTGGAGTGACTAATAAGTAAGGTGGCTTGAGTACGCGTCACTGCCAAAGAAGGTCGCTTTAGACAGGTGTTTTCAGGGTGCAAGTGCCTCGGCACTGCCGTCCATGCTGCGCGTCATCTCGTAAGAGGAAACAGTAGCTTGGCGGTAACGGAAAACCAAGCTAGAGGTTTAGTGGGTGCGAGTCCCACACTGCTCCTGAGGGCTTTCCTCAGGAGCGTACATTAGTATTCCCACTAGCTTGTAAAACAAAAAAAAAAAAAAAAAAAAAAAGTGTAAGATTGGCCTTGAGCATTGTACTCTGTGCTTTCATAACACTTGCCCGTGGTCCGCTTTTGGCACACCAAGTACATTCCTTAATGTGGGTCACAGGCCATGTGGTCCCCGCATGCCAGTGAATGTGCGCTAAACGATTTGATGGTTTATTTATTTCTTCCAGCGTCTGGACGGTTCCAGTCATTGTCGCCGTCACTTCTTTGCTCATTTGTTCTGGCTCTTCACTTCTTTCTTGTACTTTGTCGCTTTTCTTCTTTCAGCAACGTAAATTCTTAAGTTAAACACAAACTAACCCTGTTTTCAGTTTTCCGCCTCGAGTTCACCAAAAATTCTTACCGAAGCGATGCCTTAACGTTTGCGTCGAGCGTTCTCGGCGGGGTTCCGTTGAATTTTCGTCTTGTCTTTTTTAAGTTCCGAACCCCTTCCTAATGAGTGACGTGTCAGTGCCTCCTTTGTTCGTCGCGGAGCTCCAGGATCAGACGTTCGCGACGGAAGCGAAGGTCGGGCGGGTCCGTGTCTGGTCTGGCGCGGCGGCAGACGGCGGCGTGCAAGAACGGCGGTTCTCGATGGCGGACGTGACCGTCGGGACGACGTTACGATTTTTTGGCAGATTCGCCATTCTTGTGCCGGTTTCTGGCCCTCGCTCTCACTCTATCGTCTTCAGTGGAGAAGGAGCTATATTTGCGTTCCTCTTCGTCGAAGCCGGGTTTTCGGAGAAAGAATTGGCGCACCGACGGCGTAATGCGATCGAGCAGACGAGGAGAGTAAACGAAGGACACGCACAACAATGAGCGAGCATTATGCTGTACCCGTGCACCCGGTCGGATGCATTACATAATCGCGCGGTAATGAGGGTTATGTGAAGCTACATGAGGTGGCGCAGTGTTGGTGCTGCCGTTCGCGACAGGATGGCTCGAGATCTATTTTGTGTGTAAGCTTCGTTAGCATGGTTAACAGCATGGCGTCGTTTGAATGGATTAACAACCCACCGAAGCCCACATTTTGATTGGAAATATGACTGTAACAATTATTTGAACTAAATGTTCAATTTTGTTAGTTTGTTTTTTTTTCTTATTCAATTTTTAATCCTAAATTGTCATTATTTTTGTTCACTTTATTGAATTAATTTTTTCTTTAGTTTTAATTGTATTGCATTGTTTCGGTTAACACTAATTTTGTGTTGTTAAAAGTACTTTTTTAATCAATATAAAAATGTAAAAAGGTAAAAAATGAAACTCTCGTGTCTGCGTAATATTGGCTTAATCCACGCTCCGCTCGTGTCGGCCCCCCCCCCCCCCCCTGTCATCGATCAGCTTAGGTTCAGTGCACTGACACTCTCCCCGCTGGCAACCATAGAAGCGTCCGACCACCGAAACAGGACTCCGTTTTCGGAGGTTCCCCCTCGGCTTTCGGAATATTTGCCAACCAACCTGAGCCACCCCGACGGCGGTGGTCTGTCTGTTGTCCTTCGAATCGCACCAGACCAGGGATGGGATCGAGTGTTCGTTTCATCGCTTCGCTGTGTGCGTGCGCCCGCTCCCGAAGGAGCGTCTGGTGTGTCTGGCAGGATCAAGGTGGTGCGGTCTCGGGGGGCCGGTCCGAGGAGCTCTCCGATGTTTGCTGTCGTGCGGCCACCAACCGGAGCTACCAGACGCACCAGGTGTTCCGGGGCATCTTTTTGGCAAAAGCCAGTCAGCGAACGAACGGGGAAGAACAAGAAAACAACCAACCCCAGCCACAGCCGCGAACTGAGCCGCCGTATGTCTGCGGTGTGCCGGGTTTCTTTTCCGGCAACATTTGCCGGGGCCGTTGACTACATAGGCCCCGATGAGCACAGCTCTCACCCTGCCCCGTCCAACCCCGCCAGCCATCGAGATCAGCTGAGGTTCAAGGACATGCACACGCAAATAGGAGCGGAACTCATCGTCCCAGGCGAATATGCTCGCCTCTCCGTGTAGGGCCGTTGAAGTTGCATAAACTTCGAGTTCACTAGGGGTGCTACAATTACATCACCGTGGGTTTCGACAGCAATTGCGCTTATCGTATAGCCATACTGGGGCCACTGACAGACTAACTGTTCTTCTTTCTTGCCGTTTCGTGTTTCTCAGATGCACTCACCGGTGACGGATGCAGCCGGTGCAACTGCAAAACGGTTATCAGTCGTTGCGCAAGCAGCGCCCAGTGTCAACGGACGATAAGGTTTTGACACTCTCATGGCGATAAATTTGGCGGCTTCGGGTTTTGTGACAAGTTGTTCCTTGATTGATGTTGCGGTGCTATCAGCGCGGTTTGTTTCATCATGTTACTGCATGCAAGGGGCATTGTGCATCGAGACTTTTTTTTCTAGGTTTTTTGTGTCGTTTTTCAAGTTTCTGTTTATTACGACGTTGTAGACTGGGAGCTTTTTATTATCATAAGCTAGTTACATTTCAGACTTTCAACGCGTTCTCCTCTCTGAATTCATTAATTACTTAAAAAAAAATTAAGATTAAAAATACAATGAAGACGCAGAGTAATAAATAAATAAATATCTAACGGACAGGATGTCGGAGGATTTTTCTGATGGTTCAGAACTTCCCTAATTTTTATACGTTTAAGGATGAAGGTGAACGTTTTTTTCCCATCCTTATGACGAAAGGATTTGTTCAACATAAATGGGCATAATGATTACTTCATTGCGCCTCAACCCTCGAAGGCTCGTTAGCTACTGCTTACTATTCCGTCTTATTGGCTACTCAACTCACCACACATGGCAAGCGGACGGCTTTCGATCCCCCACCGGGCACGCTCTCTGCTCTCGCGCCCAGCAATCTAATCGAGGCGTGTAGTGTAATTGTAAACGTGTCACGTTGCGTTACAAAATTTTCCGTGTTATAAAAGCCAACCCCCGGCTGCTGCTAGTGCCCCCGTGATGGTCATGTTTTAATTGGTGGTCGGTGGCGCGCGCGTGAAAGTAAATACTGTTTAACATCTGACACGCGCTCGCACATGGACGCCTCTATTGCTCCTGCTGGGAATCAGTTGCGGCTAGTGTTAATGGACAACACTGACTCCAGCATGGAGGAGCACTCAAGGCTTTGGTGACGCGTGAGCGATTATGCAGACTGATTACGAGAATAATGATCAAGACAAGGAATGTTGGATGTTGTGCGAACATATCACGGACCCAGCCTTTCTTGGTTCTTAGCACAGTAAATTGACAGTCGATACAACGAAAACGATTTGATCCCTCTTTGAACGGGTCTCATTCCGTTTTCCAGGCCGTTTCACCACGCGCTTCCGGGGCCAGGGCTTGTAAAGCACGAAGATGAGCAAGACAAGCCGTGTACGTCTTTGGTCGGCTCTCGGTAAACGTGATCCTTCGGCCCCGGCATTCAGCCCTGATTCGATCAGATTAACGAACGTTATGAGCGTGGCACACAGGCACAGCGTATGTAGATTACACAACTCCTAGCAACGCGAGGCCCCACCGAGATGTAAGTGATACGGAGCACGAGGAACCGTCACGAGGACTGACGTTGAAGTGCAATCGACGCACGCGTCAACAAGAATTTAAATCTCAAATTCGGTTGGGGCGGCAAACCAAACACTTCGCGGCACTGGAAAATTTTGGCCAAAAACGTATAGCCGTGTTAGGCCCAATTTATTCACGCGACTTGGAGCAGCAGAAGGAATGTCCTTTGTGCGGAGTGTTGGCAGTCCGAATCACGTGGGGTGAAATCTCCGATGGCCTTAGAAATGGAGAAACTGCGCCATTCGAGGACAAAGTACAGTTTCTTGCGATTTGCGCCACTTGGAAATATTGAAAAGGAAAATATAGAAAATTAATTGGAAACCGTAAATTCGTAAAAGGGAAAGAGAAGATAATAGATCTAAAACAAAAATGAAACGTCATTGAGGGTTGTTGTGAAAGCAAGCGAAAAATCAATATGAATTATAATTTTAAAAAACCTTGTAAAAATTTAAATTCATACGCAATTATTACAATTCAAATCAAAGTCAAACTTGTTAGGAAAATGGCCAACAAATTCTTGTAGTCATTTAGTAATTTTTTTTTTATTCTTGATTATCGTAGTTTCGTTATCGTTCTTTGAGGTGTTAAAAAAGTAACTGAAAGAACCGCAAAACAATGTCAACCCCTGTTCAGGGGCACGGATCGAAAGAAGAGAACCGGGCACGGTTTGTGGAAGTCGTACGAACCGATTTCCGCAACTGAGAACATGGGTTCTCGGGGCACGTTTTCCGGACCATCCGACCGGCTTCGAAACGTGACTGGGCCGCTGTGTGCAGTGTGCTGCACTTGGGGGTGCCCTGGTACCTTGCAAAAAAGGGTAGTTGACGATGGATTTTACGAACGCATTGAATTGGTAAATGGAGCTTCCACCGTTTTGCATCCTGCATGTTGGTCGTACTCCTTTATTTTATTAACAACCCATTTCCTGTCTTGGCGAGGAGCATTTTTTGGCTTTTAATAGGTTTGCCAGTAAAATACTGAGCCTCTAGATTCGGTAGGCTATTTCCTTACTAGACCCCGTTGACGGGAAGCTAAAGAGATCGGCTCACTAAATCGTTGCCGTCGATGATGCAACGTTTCCTTCTCGAAGGTAGCTGATGATGGACCATTTGCATGCCCCACTCGTTGGATGCGGAATTTTAAGCCCCTCGTGTGGTTTAGTTTCGTGGAAGGCCCTACAGAGTGGCCCAAGGGGAGCGATCCTTCGCCACACGACACCATCGTCACGTGGCGGTTTCGGTCCACTCCGGACACATGCTTGTTGGGTGAAAAAATACAAAACCAAATCAAGACAGACCCTAAGTTTGTTGCCGATCCCGAAAGTGAACCAAAGTCATGTTGAAGGTCATGCGTCTTCAGTCACACATCACCTGGACCTTACGCTAACCTAGAACTAATCACATGCTGCGGTGCCGGACCGTATTGGGTGGCAGTGGAAAAAAGGAGCTGTGTGCCATTTGTGCTGATTCGTTCCGAAGCACTAGATGATTCGATGACCGGCGACGCAACGTGACCGCGTTCGTTCGTTCGACGACCATTTTGGATGCAAATCAGAAGCGAGCCGCTAGCCCACTTGGCAGACGCATTACTCCATACTGATTACATAATCGATGACGATCGGTAGGATTCGTTGCGAAATCCGACTCGATCGGTGATGACAAGAGCTCAGCCGTAGGGTCCTGGCCGGAGAACATTCTTTTTATGACGCATCAAGAAAATTGCAACCAGGAAAGCCTGGTGTCATTGGTGTAAATAGTTTAGTTTTTGGCGTTGGTTAGGACTTAGTGATAATTAACAATATATATAGATTGTGCAAAAGAGAGAAAAAATTAGGCAGGAAGTTTTTCCAAACATTCAAGTGCCTTCCAAGTTAGGTCGATTTTTCATATTAAAATAAGGAACAGCTTATTTGTTAAATTAATACACAGCAACTGCTAAGCCTATTCTAGGCATTAGATATTGGGGATTTCATGATCGTTTTTGTCTATGTTGGCCGGATGATCGCGGTTAACCCGATTTGCTTATCCGACATCACAGCCGCCTAGTCTGCAAGCCTATCAGGCTTGGCCCCGAGCAGTTGCCAACGGCTTGCTGTCGCGTATGCCGTGCGCAAATAGTCATTGATTCCCCGGCTCCAGGTGCTGCTGCCGGTAGGTCTTTAACATATCGCACTCCCGGCGCGTGAATCGAGATAACCAGTCACGTTAATGGGAAATGTGAAACGTGTACGTTCTCCCCGCTGCCACCTCGCGCGCACGCGCCGGAAGCAGCAACCCACCCGGCGTCGATCCTTATAGCGCAGAACGTTAACGAGCATCACACGCGCAACCCGCAACCGGTAGCAGGGACTGCGGTGGCGCCCATCAAACGTCTCACTCGCAGTGCAAACAACTCGCGTGTCATCGACCGAGCCGCGTCGGGGAAGCTTCGAATTACCGGGCCGAGAATCGAACTGCGGCGCTCGGAGATCACGTGGCGTCACCACGTGGGAACGTGGTCCCCCAACGCTTTCCGCGTCGCGCGGCCAGTGCCAGTCCCCAACGCGCTGCACGCGCAACAGGCAGCCACATCCCACACATCTAGCTCACCCTCTCCCGGTAGCTCACCGGCAAGCGTCCGATGGCCGGCCGCGGAGCGGAGTTGTGTGGTTGTGAGGGTGACAAACGCGTACCCCGAAACATTGTCGTCGACCTGCGGGTGGTGCGATACGGGCGATAGAGGGGCAATTTCGGGAAGCTCGGGGCAGAAATTGTAACCCATCGGCAACACCGCGCCTCGTGAGGCGATGTTATGCAATGGCGAGTGTTCCTTGTTCCCGTGTTCCCGGGAAGTCCGGCGTCACGGGGCCCTTACACCGTTCCCGCGTGTTCCGGGCGGCGGGCAGCCCGGGCGGGTGGCCGAGCTGAAGGACGCGGTTAGAATCAGCGCAACCGGCGATGTGGTTGTTGTTGTTACCGATTGCGCAAATGCGTTGTGCGCGCAATCGCACGGCCACACGTGTCGCCGGCTGATAATTGAATCATCATCATCTGCTGGGCGGTGGCGAAGGCGAGACATTCTAATAATGTGGAACACATTTTGACGAAGGAAAAGCTTAGGTAGTTAATAGAAGCACAGGTTGATAGATTTGATTCTAATTTAATCAGAGCAATACAGGGTGCACCTTCTAAAGTGCCATTTATCATTTGGTTATAAAATTAATACGGCCCAATATTTTTCGATGTTTGAGCTTTTATTTGAAAGATTAATTCTTAAATTTTTTATGTTATACAAATTTGGTCAAAAGTTCACCACGATTGACTTGGCTTATTTGGTCGACCAAAAAATGAGTACATTTTCGATTGTATCTAGCCCTATTTCGTCAATAGCAACTTGAATTTGGGTCTTGAGGTTGTCAATAGCTGCTGGTATGTTGGCATAACATAAATATTGATTGTGGCTGTCACTGTATGGCACGTAGCGTCATCCTGTTGAAACCAAATGCCGTCCATGTCCTCAGCTTCAATTTTGACGAAGAACCCAATCAAGCAAAATCTAACACTCGTTGTGGGTGCATTGGCTTCTCTTGTACGATGTGTGGGTTTTCCGAACCACAATACTACTTATTAACATAGCCACCGAGGTGAAATTCAAATAAAATGTTCTTTCAAATAAATGTTTAAGCATCGTAAAATATTAAGCCGTTTTTTTTTAAACCACATGATAAACAGCTCTCTAGAAAGCGCACTCTGTATAAACAGACAGCGTCATAGAAAATAAACAAATAAAGGTTTCAGATTCGGATTAACATTGTGAGTTCTGTGAGAACAGTAAAAAGAAATAGAAAAAAATTGATAAATAAGAAGATATTACAAGGTAATTATTTTTAAAACAAAGAAAAAACGAGTCTAGAGGTCGATTATTACTATAGTAAGCTGCTTACAAAATGCTGTTACTGTCCTGTGAGAGTGGTTCTAATGAACTAGAAGTAGATCTTTCGAAGAATGAAAGCTTACTCATTGGGGTTCATTTGTGTCCCTAAGCAACTAGCAAACAACGTCCTACACACTTGTTGACTATCCGCCAGATCCGTTATCTTCCCTCACTAGCTTCGTCGACGTCATTGAGTTGGACTTTATCTATTAGAACTCCAGTAGTAACTAAGCGTTCGGGTCGCTCGCATTATGCAGTCAAATCCGGGTACCGGCGCCAGTAATCGTCCCCAACGCACTGTACTTTGGAGCATCGATCGTCAGAATCGATCCATTCGTGCGTCGTCGTCGGTTCAGTCCAGCGCACAAACAACGCCGTATCATGCCGCGTGCCGATGGCGTAACTTGTTTACGAACTTATGATGAAGTCGCACTCTGAGGAACGCATCAGAATCGGAATAAACAACCCCAACCCCCCACCACCCGCTCGATGTCCGGTAAGGGGTCCCCTCCGACCAGGAAGCACCTGCTGCTCGGGGTGCAACGTGATCTGCGCACTGCGCACTCGGTAAACACCGAGGCGAGGGGGACCGAGAAGACTTAGAACGTAGAAACCCCCCAGGAGAGAGAGAAGGTTAGTGCGCAGAACGACCGAAATTCGGACTCAAATCGGCTCCCGCGGCATCACTTCCTGGATTGCCAAATGTTCCTGGACCGGTTCGGGTGTCTCGGACGCCGCCTGGGGGCCGTCGATCACGTTCCGTGACAGTTACATAATCAAGGCGATTGCCCAACGCACCGGATCGTTGCGTAGTGGCGTAGCGCAGCGTCGTAGGTCCTCCGAGGGAAGTAGTCGAGAATAGTGCCCCGCGAGAACCGCGCATCTCTCGCACCGCTGCCGCCGCCGAGCGGCCTTCGCGTGACGCCGCGCCGAGGTTTCTGGTCAACGAACGAATTAAGGTCACGATCGTCAGAAGCTCGCCGTGGCGGCGTCTTCCATTACGTTCGCTCCCTCCCCATCACGTTCCGGTGCGGCTGGGGGGGTTCGTTACCACTTCTGCGGACCGGAGATCGGAGATCGTGATAAAAATGGACACCATTGACCGTTTAAGTGTTGTTTAGCGGGGCCACGACAACGACGACAGCGCGTGGTTTGTGGCCCCGATCGATCGAACTTCCGACTGATTTATCCAACTTTTTGGGGAACGCACCGAGCGTGTGGCCAGAAGGCCAGACTACCCATTTCAGTGTCACGCTGAGTGTCCGCTTCTAGGTCCGGCGAACCAGATCGCCCCTCTGATATCGCTTCGCTATGGAATGGTAGGCAATTTAAACGGCCGCCTATCGAGCCGATCTGATGGATGGTGCATAAATGGCGAAACCTTTACCCTATGATTCGCCGTTTTATGGCGAGTTTATGGAAATCTAATCGCACCGGCAGTCCGAATTTTACTTTCCATACAGGAATTCGAACACTTTCTAATTTGCCATTCGCCCGCTGAATTCGGTTTTGCGCAGCAAGACGATGGGAAATAAAATATGGTCCTATGTGTGATATACTAATTAGTGCCTGCCGAGAAAGGGATCGTAAAAGAGAGAGTCCGGCCGACCCGGGGTGATTCCGAAAGGTGACAGAGAACGAATTGGATAAATGGAGAGTCCAAACAACGAAGCATTGAATTGTCAGCAGATTACAGTGGCAATTTCATAAAAGTATGCAATCGTAACGTTAATCGAGTGTTAGATAAGCGAGCAGGAAGTTGTGGAATCGTTTCCACACTCTCAGCTCAGGTCAGCATTCTCTTTGGTATCGTCTTACCTTCCTGAGGCAGCTCGTCGCCCGCTCAGAAGGTCTTCCGGCACGAGTGGAACCGCTGCTGACAACGCGCCGTGGCGCCCGTTTATGGGCCATATGACGACATCGAGATGCCGTAGCCGTCCTGCTCTGGTGCTTCCTTGATGCTCTACGCCACGGTGTCCGTCGCCGATGGTGGTCGCACAGCGCGGCCGGTGTAAGCAGATCATGTCACACATCGTGATTCCATCATCAGGGCCAGGGTCTCATTATACAACGCGAAATAACGGCATCCTCCATTCTGGCATTACGGGTGGCATTTAGCGAGGGGGCAGCGCTGCCCTGTAACACACTTCTCTGAATGGCGCCCCACTGGTGGTTAATTAATAGATTTAAGGAAAGGTTACACTGCCCGCGGACCGAATTGCTGTGCGGTGCAGGTTAATCCTCAAGCAATTGTTTTATTTTTGTTTCAATCAGCAGACCGTGTAACCGTGTCAGCAGACCGGCTGCAATTTAATACATCTCAAAGGTTCTACAAAATAAATTACAATCTTAGAACGGATTCTTCGAGATGTAGTTGACTCACTGATTGTACAAGGTTATTTATTTTCTAGTCGATTCTTATAAAATAATTTTCAATTACCTTTTTTGCACTTTTCGGGTGTTACCTCAATCATAACTTGGCCAATGTATTTTTTCAAATTCTCCAAAGTGGCAGGCTTGTCAGCATAAACACGATCTTTTGCGTAGCTCCACAAGAAAAAGTCCCAAAGTTCTCTCGCAGTAGATCGAAATCCGATCGTGTTATGTGGCTTGTTGGCCCATCTTACCGAAACTACATCTCTTCTAAGTTCATAACTTCAATTGCAGACAACAAATACTTTGTTATAGTCTGGCGGTATCGTCCGGAATTGACGGTAGTGTTTCTCCCTTCATCTTTTTCGAAAACATATGGTCCTATGACGCTGACAGCCCATAATGCGCACCATATCCTTTTCTGAATATAACGGCTTCTCTTCGAATGATTGTGGGTTTCAGTGCCCCAGATGCGGAAATTTTGCTTGTTAACGTAGCCGCCAAGAGAAAAATGTGCCTTGTGGCTGAAGAAAATTTTGCTGGAAAAAAGTGTTTTCGCATCCACACTTTTGTAATAATTTTTAAAAATTATAACACGTTATTCTGTTGTTTAGCGATTGATTTTCTAAAATGGCCGACTTATTACTAAAAATTTGAGAGTTGGACTTTTGGAATTTGTAAAAATTGAAAAATGCCAGCCCTGTAAATTCGAAACTATTAAATGGATATGCTTGTATTAACAATATTAAAACAAATGGCAATAAAGTACTTAACAAAAATTGCGCCTTTGTTACTGCTCCAAAGTAGGACGTGTGACGACAGCAGAAAATTATCCAAGACTGTGACGGAGTACCCGGTACCCGATTACGCCCAAAGTTCACCGCCCGGATGGGTTCAAATAGCACCACGCTTAATCCGTTTATGTCATTCGCGCTGTGAAATCGGTATTTGTTTTGTTTACAACACCTTACACCCCTTTTTTGGGGGGCGTCCACCGCAGCGAAAGGAACTAAATGAAGGTTCCGAGAGCTTCGTCATCGGTCACACCAGCGGCGGCCAGGCACGATTTAAACGAGTTGTTGAAACGTCACCGGAGAAACTTTCCCATCGTAAAGCTTGCGACGCCGCCGCCGCCGGTTGCGCCAATGTCAGTAGGCTTGACACTTCTTGGTTCGCTCCTTCCGGCACCGTCCTCGCTCCGTCGCTGCGCTCTGTCGTTCGCTTCCACCACTTCACGTTTTTCAAGAGGTCTCTCGGCCCAGTCAGTCACCCGATGTCCGTGGCCGATGTCAAGGTAAAACCCGGTCAACCACTGAGGCCCAGAAACGCCGCCATGGACCACCGCCGTGAATTGTGGTGTGCGTGCTGGAGTTGGAGTTGGCGACTCGCGGCTCACCGAGTGACTCACTGAAAGCCCCCAACGGTTATGATTCGAAAGTCGCCCGCCCGGGAACGTTCCCCTTTTTTGAGCGAAGAGGGAAATCCGACGTTTTCTTGGCTGAAGATTGTTTGTTTTCCTGGGGTCTCGTGGCCAATTCAGGAATTCCGATCTGTGTGCTGGACCAGCTACGAAGGTACATGTTTGCCGATGGCTTTCTCCTGCCGCATGTGAGTGGATCTTTTAAGTAACTTAATCACCGACGCCCCAAGTGGGGTCCGGCCTGAAGTGTTCTACATTTCAGCACCGCGTATTGCCGTAATGTTGAGAAATGTGGATTTTTAAAGCGCTTTAGTATCCACATTTTTAGGACCGATCAGAACGTTTCTATTTTCCATTACTAGTGATAGGGATTATTTGAAAAAGGATTTTAAAATCTTTTAATATTATCTGCTAATTTGATTGTTCAATCTTTTTTTAAATGATCATGCTCGTCTAATATAGCAAAAGTTTTCCGTCACAACCAGATACGTGCACTATTTAATAGTGTACTCACCGTAGAGATGCTCCTCTTTTTTAGCTTTTCCTTTCCAAAGAATGTTTAAATTTGTTTTTCAAAGTTATTTATTACAGTTATACAGAGGGGCAACGGGATCAAATGGGTACAAGGGTCCAGAACAACGTAAAAAGGTTTACCATTTTGTTCTCGATACTTGCCGAAGAACGTTAGAAGATCGCCAAAAAATTTGCAGTATTGTCAAGGAATTCGTAACTGTTCATGCTCAAAATATTCTATTATACCTTGCACGTCGCGTTATTGAAGTTGTTTACTAAAATACACTTTTAAATTGAATATATTTTCAGTTTATACGATCGATAGATTCAACTTCGCTCAATGCGGAAGTGGAAAGCTTAGTCCAGTGGCATAGTGTCTCCGATCCCACAACTGTCTCCTTCTTTACATAATTTATTTTCCTCGTCACCGACGGCGGTCGGATGCGAAGAAGTAAAAGTTTTTGACACTCCTCCGTCAGCAGTAGCGGCAGTGGACAGCACCGCGGTGCGATAACCTCTCAGCGTTACATCCTCGTTGGCGTATGCGCTCGCAACCCGTTCACATCCCACATCCGGACGACATTCGGCGTCGGGCGTCGACCACGATATTATGCATATAATTGAAAAGTCACACTCATACATACAGCCAGGCAGGTCGGTGCGATCGTGACACGACCACCGTGGTGACAGCGATCGATGACCGGAACGTCAGAGAGGAGTGATCGGTGGCCGTGTCGCGAGAGAAAGCTTCCGGTCCGTTCGAAAAGTCGGCGAAATTTGTGTCCCATCGGGAAGGGTGACAACCTATCGCCCGCCCGATGAAAACATGCCAGCGGTCAACGCACTGCCCGTACCGAATTCACTCACGTGACTTCACATTGGTGGAAAGTTTGGCCCAAGATGTGCGGCGGCGGCCTGCGTGTGCCGGTGTCAGGACCGATGTCGTGTCCGGATTGGGTCGGAAGATTTCCTTTTCGCTTCGTGTGTCCACACCGTTTTTGTTAAGGGGGAACGGTTCGTTTCTCTTGCCTCCATTGCCGTGGGCGCACCGCAGGCCGATAAATAACTATGCAAAGAGATGACGACACTTGCGCCGTCGATTACTTGCGCGAGTTTTGGGTGCGTTTCCCTCCGATTCGGGGTGTGAAAGTGTTATGTAGGTGCAGTGACTGCTTTCGGTAACAAATTATTTAATTAGCGCCGAGATTGCGTGTTTCGGTCGTTGGAACTTGAGTAAACGCCGACCCCTAGTTCAGACTTTGCGGGATCTACAGTGATCCTGTTTGATTCTTCACCTAAAAACCTTTCTATTCCTATTTTTTGCGATGCTTTTATGTTCATATTGATACTTTTAATGTTTTCTTGGTTTGACTTCTCAATTAAATTTTGCATAAACGATATCTAAAGTTATCGTTTGAGTATTCCATTAAAATTGGTTGGTTGGTTGTTCGGCTGTTCTCGGCGTCCGACTTCAATTCGTTGGCCAGATCCGGCTCCAGAACTAGGCTACCCCCGGAGGGCGCTGGCCAGCATAATGGATTTCACGCATTGAACATTATTTATTACCCAGAACTCAGATCCAGAACGCTCAACCCACAACCCGATAGCCATATTCCGGACCACACCTTCACCTTCGGTGTCACGATCGGCGAAAATCGGCTTTGATTGGCCCACCGATACGATCAGGTGAGGCGGGCGTTTTGCAGGCGCACCCGGCAAGGATAACAATCCGGAGCTCA